>NC_053491.1:416873922-416955653 GCF_905171775.1 Rana temporaria | reverse complement strand
GTACAGGAACAGAACACAGAGCCAAGGTCAAGAACAAGCCGGGTCAGAATACTGGGAAGACATACAGGATCAGAGCAGGATTCAGGAACAAGCTGAAGATCAGTCAGCAAGGCACAAGAGCCCAGACTCCCTTTAAATAGGCTGTCTGGCGCCAAACTGAATTAGGCTCGTGCCCGTATCTGTGCGCATGCGTGCCCGCAATTGCGAGCTCTGGCGCACATGCGCGCCATTCTATGGCAAAGGCTATGCCCTTGCGCACGTCTATGTGCAAAACATCTTACAGGAGTTCCCTGACAAGTAGAGGGCAGAGCCAACGCTTTCTGTATTGCTCTCGTCACAGGTGGAGTACATTTGGTATCACGGATCTGCTTCCTCTAGTGCCAGCTTTGTTTGTTTTTTACACTGATGCTCGGGGATGGTGAGTTGGGACCTGTGATCCAGGCTTTCCAACCCATCATTCTAGAGCAGTTGACAGGCCACATAAGAGGACACCCCTGTCCTAAACTGTGCCCCTTTAAGAGATATTAATTTCATCTACAGGTAAGCCCTATTCTAAGCTTTCCTGTAGATAAAAATCATTAAGTGGACTTTGACTGCTTTAAATATTTTTCGGGCAAAAACATGGTGTGGGTGGATTTCTGTCAGTCACAGGCAGTGTCACACCCCTCCAGCATGTACCTTAGATTATCAGGGAGGTGAAGCCTCCATCAATCTACATGTAAAATTCCACCCCATTGTGTTTAGCTGGTTAATGGGCATGGGAGGAGGGAGTGGGCTGTAATTTACCACAGTCTATACATGCACATATGTGATTCTATAATCACATGGACTGCTCAGATGTTATGGGGAGGAAATGTTCAGCATAGAAATCCACTGAAAACTGAGCATGTGCAGAGTTGCCACCACAGCTGCAAAAACCCTAGCTGAATAGGGGGCATGAACAGAAGGGGGAGATAGAGAGCAGGATCAACCAGCCTTGTTGCAGAAGACAGATATCATAGTGACTGAGGGAATATGAACAGTATGTAATACACCATTTATTGATGCACTGCCTTCATTCTGTACAGTAGATTATATGAATCCACTTTGATAGCAAATTTAAACCTCAAAGCAAAAACCTAATAAAATTTACCGGTCCATGATGAGGCACCTACATTTGTTTCAACTTGTTTTCCCCAGGTAATTCTACAAACACCACACTTCCTCTCCCTGGAAGGCTACACTGATTTCTCCACTGCATCTATGGAGGGAGCCATGGTTGGCACAGGGGCTGGATGTCAAACATGTCAGTCTTTGTTCATCTGCATTACCTAAAAGGTCAGGGAAATTAGTAGTCTATAGACGACAGCTAACAGCAATTTAATGCTGAACTCCAGGAAAACTAAAAGAAACCCTTCCTAGCAGTGGGGCACTCCTATTTCGCATAGACATAAATGACCATTTAACATTGAAGACCATTTTCACTTACCTGATCCTCTGTACTGCCATTATAGTCACAGCAGCCTCTTCGCCCCTGCCCTTTGACAGGATCAAGACTGATACATTGGCCATAGCTCTGCATTATATGAGGCCGCCAAGGAAGAGTCTCTACTGCCAGAGCGCCATCTGCTGGGGAGTGAAGAATTAAGAAAAAAGTGTTTTCTGGCCCCTATTCAGAAACAAACTTTTCAGCGAAGGGACAGAGCCACTGCTGGGGGTTTCTCCCTGAATAGGGAGTTGCTCCTGAATGAGCTAGGAAGGAATTTTTCACAAGGGGTGCTCACAAAAAAGGGGATTGCTGTGTGGGAGCGGCTAAAGAAATGATGGGACAGTTAAAAAGTCGTACGTGCCCCTTAAAATGGTGCAGACAGGCACGGTAAGATAACATAAAGGGAGGCCATGCAGACGCATTAAGAGCGCACAGGTAGTAAGGGATACTGGTTTCAAATAAAAAAAAAAAAATGGCACAGCTTGCAACCAAGTGTCATAGGGGGTGCTCCAGAGTTAACCCCCCCCTTTAGGGGGGGGTCTTATGTGTGGTAGCTTGGAACCCAGTAAGCCAAAGTGCGACCTGGGGCTCAGCTGTATCTACATAAAGAGGACAACTTGCAGGCTGGTGGAGGACAGCAGAGACCAGGAGCAGGGATTAGAGGTTACTGACAGCAGTCAGGAGAAAGCCTATAGCAATCTGTGCAGATTGCAAGAAGTAATAGAAAAAATAAAGTGGGAACCCCTGCCTTAAGAGATCAGGAGAAAGTTTCTCCTTACTGGTGAAAATGGGATCATGCTTTATACGTTTTTTGCCTTCCTCTGGAACAGCTGCAGGTTTTAGGTTCTGAATAAGCAAATGTTTTGTTTATTTCATCTTTTGGTTGAAATTGAACATGTTCAGGTGGAAATGGATGGACCATTACATACATACACAGTTGTATTTATAAGTTTACATACCCTGGCAGAGATTATGATTTATTGCCCATTTTTCAGAGAATATGAATGATGCAACAAACATTTTTCACTCATGGTTAGTGTTCGGTTGAAGACATTTATGATTAATCAATTGTTTTTACTCTTTGTAAATCATAATGGCAACAGAAGCTACCCAAAAGACACTGATCAAAAGTTTAGTTTATGTTGCCATTATGATTTAAAAAAAATAAATAAAAGTGTAAACACAGTTAATTTATAATAAATGGCTTCAGCCAAACACTCACCATGAGTGAAAGAAATGTTTGTGTTATTCATTATTTATATATATATATATATATATATATATATATATATATATATATATATATATATATATATATATATATTAGTGACAGGAAGTCAGGTAAATCTGTGGGTGTTGTCACAGACGGGACATACATTTCTGCCTTGTTTAGACAATACACCAATTGCTATTAGGCGTCGGCTGAAAAGTAGCCAGAAATGGTCTAAGGGCGTTGGAAGACTAGCTTTTCAGAATGAGGCAATTAAGGCCATTATAAGTAATCCAGAGGATTACCACTGCTTTGCTGCATCCTGAGGCTTTGTGAGTAAGGAGAGCAGCGTACTGAAAGTCTTCTGAGGTGAGGAGAGGATTGATTTTTCGTTGTGATAAAAATCAAAAGACTATTGTTTTCCTGCTGTATGACCAGCAGTGTCTTCCCAGCACTAGGCTGTGCCAGACCCCATAGATAGGTTCCTGTGTGGAAGGTAGATGCCCCAAGTGGCCAGGGTTTATTTTATGTTTGATTTTGTTTATGCTGTTTGGATGCTTGCACTTGTTTCCAGCAAGATGGAAGAATAAACCAAAATCTTTGTTTTCAACCGTCTTTGACTGCCTGTCTGTATAAATTCAGTGTGTAGTGAACCCATCCAAGGGGTCACACACCCCGCTACCACGCTAACCCCTTACAATATATATAACATTTATACACACTTTTTTTTAAACCTAACTTTGCAACTATATATCAGATTTCTTTTGGACGAGTCGTGTTGTCTGATCTGACTCTCATCGTCAAATGTTATAGTTGAATAAATAATGTTTTAAGAATTTCTCTTTTTATACCCTTGGCATATTTTTTATTGTTAAAAATTTGTGGACTCAAGAGTTGATTTAAATAAAGAAACTGAGACAATTACAAAGACAAATCTATCATTTAATAAATGGAACGAATAGTGAAAAAGAAAAAAAGACAATACAGAAACCAAGATGCAGAATTTAAATCCACATTTTATCTTCACAGAGTAGCTGAAAAAGGTAAAAAGGTAAAACAAGGTACAGAACTGCATCAGGGGGACAAATCCTGGGCTAAACTAGTTACATGCTTGTTTTGGGTCATCAGCTCAAAAAGTATTAAAGCCAGAGACAGGCAAGCTAGAATTTTCAGAACACTCAGCAGTAGCAGCCAATGTATTTTTTTTCTGTACAGACTTCTTTTAAAGGATCATTGACTATGCATCTGGGGTTAAGGGATCCGTCCACCAAGTGTCAAATATAATGCTGTACCGTTGGTACTGCTCATCAGCTTCTTTTATTAAATTGAGTCTGTTGGTAGGATCTCTCCAATGTAGTTTTAGATTCTGCTTCTCCCTCCCTAATGCCTTATAGAAGAACTGTTGCTAGGCTATAGACATTCAAATATTTACAAATTCTCAAGTAGTAGAAACCCCTGTTGACCTCCGTATCTGCAGCCACCATGGAGTAAATCATCCGCAACAGCTCCAAGAAAAACCTGGGAGTCTTGTTTTCTCTCGGTAGATAATTTCGTTCTTCCTTGGCAGCAGGAAGTTGGTTCAGTTAAAGTGCAAGTTCAACTTTACAGAAAATCTGTAAAGTTACCTTAACCTGGACCTCCAATCACAGGACACGGGAAGTCACCTTACAGATTTTCAAAAAATCCAATATTCAAATTGTGACCTTTCTATGGTGGCCGAGAAAGACGTGCAGACCTAAGAACAAACTTTTTACCACCGCAGTTCCTAAAATAGAGGAGAATCTGAATGATTGCAACATTGGTAGAATCTACCAAAATATGAATCACTAATTTGGGGCACAATAAATAGGAAACTGGGCAGCCAAAATGACATCTCTAGCAAAAAGTAACCGGATTCTGTAGGAGACTTAAACATATGGGCAGCTAGCGCCCAGGCATGTTTTACAGCACAAAGATACAGGATGGTGTGTGCTGGATTCCAAATCAGACAATGTAGTCATCAGGTACCGCACTCCAGTTTAGTCCTTTCAAATCTGTACTATTTTTATGTATCGAGCATAACATTGTTGTGACATGTTTGGAATTCAGTAGAAGGAACATAAAAATCCTTGTAAGAAACAATTGACCTCCTCCTTTTGGTGTCACCAAGAGATGTCATTTGCTGTATGGTGGAGCTACACAAGGTTCTTCTCCGAGTCTTTTTAGCTGCAACTGCTACCTGCAGAACACTCAGCTGCTCCTTGTTTGGGCTGTGGGTTGCGCTTTCCAGGATTACTTTAGAATTCTCTAAAGACTGCATTGCAGAGCTTAAGGATCTACGTTTAGCTGCTCCTTGTATAGGCTGAACACTCGGTTGCTCCTTGTTAGGGCTGTGCGTTACATTTTCCAAGACTAAATTAGAGTTCCCCAAAGGCTGCACTTTGTAGCTTAAAGATTTCCGTCTACTGGTGACCTCACTGCTTGTCATCTCCGAAACCCAGGACAAGCCACTGGCCCCAGAATCTCTGCGTAGCCTCAGGCTGCGCCTCACCTTCTTCTCTGTCCCTACAGACTGCAAAGTCCCATCGAAGGGCAGATATGGCTCACTGGTGAAAGTGGTTGAATTGTCATAAGATTGAGGTAAACTGATACAAGGATCCCGAGTATAGGCATTTGGTTCAGAGCTCGCATTAAATATGGCAGGCTTGTGGTAGTTCCTTGAAAGACGTCTACCTTTCTTCGCTTTAGCTACATCTTCAATTACTGGCAACTTAGGGGACGGAGCGCTGTCTTCTACTAACAAATCTTTCTCAGGTTTTGGGCCTTCAGTAATTGTCTTGAAGGTGTTGTGTTCAGCTATAAGGTTTTCTGAAAGATCTGGGGCTGCTTCTGGATTTGCAGCGTGTTGCACTTCCGCGGGGGTTTGCGACACTCGCCTTCGTGTGGATAAACGTCTCTTTGGCTTTTGTGGCTTCGTAGCAGACACAGTCTCTATTGTGCTGTTAACCTCCGGGACACTTTCGCCTGGCTCAGGTACACAATCTTCATCTCGTGTCATCTCCTTGTCAGCGGACGTCAAGGGACATTCAGCATTTGTGCTTATGGTGCCAACCTGAACAACAAAATCAGCCGGTTCAGTGGATCCCCGACTATCTGCAAGTGATTCCATATGTTTGACCTCCAAGTCCTCCTGCCCTGGACAACCTGAATCTTCAGAAAGATCTTCACTCTTCAGAATCATGGGATCAGAAAACAATTCCCCTACTTCAGAATGAACTTTGCTCTTTTCAACATTCCTGTTGCCTCTCCGAATGCCCTTTCTTTTTCCAATCCTCTTTACAAGTCCCTTATTTAAAGAACCATCTGTAATAAAAAGTTCACTAGTTAAATTTAGTACTCAAAATAGGATGCCGACAAAAGCCAAGACGATTATAAAAAGCTAGAATTTCAATTGTTCTGCAGTAAATTTTAGCCCATGTAGTGCATTGCAAGACAATATACAGTACATAAGTAAAGTACAACTAAAAAGGCATATTTTGTTTTTTTTTCAGTTTTGTAGAGGAGGAGATGGATTAGAACACCTGTCGGTTTTTATTGCGGTATGTGCCCCTGCTATGGAGATTCACTCTATTTGTCCTGTTTACCATTAACACTGAAAGTAAAAGCAAATCCCAAATTTTGGGTTGCCCCCAGAAAAATAATGAAAATCTTCAAATGGGGACACTAGTTCTGGTGACCTGGGAAGCCTAAAAAAAAAAAAAAAAAATTATATGCAGGGATTTCCTCCCCTGCTATGGGACAGAAGTGAAGGGGAATCTCCCCAATGGGACACAGACAGCAAAAACTAAATAGACACAGGTTATGACCCTCCCTTACTGTATCCAAAATGGGAAAAACATAGGTTTAGCCTATAGTTCTACTTTAAATCAGAATGGATAAAAAAAAAAAAAAAAAATGTTTATGCCCTACAATACAACTACAAAACGTGTTGACCGTTTTCACATTAACTACTTCCTTACTGGGCCAACTCTAGACAATAACTCAGAACCCCCAAACAATTTAAACATTTTTAGAGGACGCATTGTAAACACAATTAGTAAGGGATATTTGGGAGTGATAGAAAGCGGGGGGGGGAGGGGGTAATAAGGATGCAGGAGATAAGGATGCATGAGATAAGGATTAGCTAGCGTGGCCCGGCAACCCTTAGAGCCATCTGAGATAAAGATCATCCAGACTATCTGTATTCACATATGGGGAGCCTCTGCCTCTCACGATGTCCCCTTCCTCCTCTTTGGGGAATAAAAACAAATACGATATATGTGTTTCATAAGGATAAAGGATGTGCACAGTTTCCTCAATATATTGGTATAGTATGTATAAAGTGTTATGTACGAGATTTAAATGTTTTTTCTATTTTTACTTGCTTCATTTATGAATGTTGTCTTGGTCTTCATTGTGATGCATTTGCAAATCTTTTTTTTAAACATTTATAAAAATTATTTTACATCTGCCAGAACCGACTTCAGGACGTTTAAGGCCTCCCGGGTTCATAGAGATTGTCAGGGACTAGAGCTGTACGATTCTGGATAAAATGAGAATCGTGATTTTTCTGCACACACACGATTATTGCGGTGTAAAAGCTTTCACATTATACAAAAAAAAATTGGCCTAACTTTGAAGAGGATAAGACGAGGGGTGGAGAGGTGGTCTTGCGTTTACGACCACCTCTCAAAAGTGGGTGGAACTCCACTTTAAGTGGTTAAACTGACCTTGTTTACAGACCAAAAAGAAACTTTGCATCTCCTCTCTGTGCTGAGAAATGTTGATAAACATTTTAGATAGATTTGTGGAAATGGCTGATTAGGATCAGGAGGGGGTGTTGAAATCGAGATTGAGATTTTTTTTTTAACGATTAATTGTGCAGCTCTACCAGGGACCATCCAGTCCACGGCCGGCTCTATAGTAAACTGGCTGATCCCATACCAGGCTCGCCGGTAGCGAGAGCCAAGAGATGCGCTGGTGGGCAGCAGGAGGAGGGGGAATGTCCCCAGTTTGTAGGGCTAGCATTATAGTACAAACACTTGATCATCACCATCAGTCACGGTCACTGAACAGGGACTTACCAGGAGAGATGGGAGGTGTGGGGGAACACTCAGGCTGCTCTGGAATAGGACTCAGCAGTGGCTTCTTGGAGACAGTTTCTCGCTCACCATATAAAGGTTTCGGAACAGATGATTTCTTGGGTCTCACACGGCTCTTTTTACCCTTAACCTTTGGAACTTTTACCTAAATAAAAAAACAATCAAATGTTATAAAATAACTTCCATCTTCAAAAAAAAAAAAAAAAAAAAAAAAAATTTATATATATATATATATATATATATATATATATATATATATATATATATATATATATATATATATATATATATATATATATATATATATATATATATATATATATATATATATATATATATATACACATATACATACTGTAGCATACCATAAAAGGGTAAGTTCACCTTTACAGAAAAATCTGTAAGGTGAACGTACACTGGACCCCCTCCCCACCACATCAGGTCCCGCTATACTGGAGTCCCACGATCTCTTGCACTGACACATCGGTCGCTGCTTTACCGGTCTGGAAATCTGACATCCCCAGCGGCTTAATCTCCTAAACAGGAGGTACGTATATGGAGGCGTTTTAATTGGTTGGTGCTGACCAATCAGAACATGTGTAGCCTGTCCTGTCAGCGCAGAAAAAGAGGAGAGAAGAGAAAGCCGGGGGGGGATTTCAAACCCCCAGACTGGTAAAGCGGCTATACAATGTGTCAGTGCGGGAGATCGCTGGCCTCAGGTATAGAGGGACCGGAGTCCAATGCAAGTTCACCTTACAGATTTTCTATAAAAGGTAAAGCTTGAAGTAGTTCTTAATGTGTATCTAAAATGTACAAATTAAAATCACGATACTAGCTCCCAGGTTTCCTCACAAGTTGTAAAAATGATGGAGTCTCACTTTCCCCGTTGGATTTTTGATTTATTGTTTCAATCGGATGCTTTATTGAATTTTTAGAAGCAGTAAAAAAAAAATAAAAAATAAAAATAAAAAGGAAGAACCAACCAACCAACGTACACAACAATATTGTCGCAGTGGGTCGATAAAAGTAGTAGATCAGAGATAATATGGGAGTGGTCTCTTGTATATCAGTATAATAAAGGGGCGACAATGCAGCATTACACGAGTGGCTAGACACACAGTATGTAGTTCCATCAACTCATAAGTTCAGCAAGTATGAGACTCTCAACATAATCTAGTATACTAATAACAGACAACCAACATACTGTATACACCTTCTGGTGCACTGAAACCATATTCATGCCTTAAAACTCACCTGTTGGATTTTTAGTTTATCTTACAGTATGAAAAGTACAACAGGAGTAGAAGGATTACAAAAAAAAAAAAAAAAAAAAAAAGGACCACACAGTATCGGTTAAAGAGTTTTTTTTTTAAAAAAAAAAAATAACACATGTTATACTAGCCCCATTCCTCCTCTTGGGTTTCCCACTGGCGCTCCTGGCTCCACCCCCTTAATTGGTGCGTGCTCGTTCCCCAGACACAGAGCAGTGGCTCAGCCCAGCCCCCCACTCTCTCATCATTGGCTCACTGCCTGTGATTGACAGCAGTGGGAGCCAATGGCTCCTGCTGCTGTGTGTCAGCCAATGAGGGGATAGAAATCCCAGACAACTTAAGCGCCCATGCACATCACTGGATCTGGCTCAGGTAAGCATTAGGGGGGCTCTGGGGAAAGCAGTCCCCTGCTGGATCGTGGGAGAGTGCCATTTGCCAGTGGAGTTGAGGATCAGATGATTTTACAGCTTTCTCCTCTCCCCTGGAGAAAATGAGCAGTTGACCCCCGTTCACTGCAAGCACGGCCCCACACCATGGGAAAATCTTTTTGCCCGGAACTGGGCTTTTATCTCACTGATGTCACCCACTGCCAAAATTTGCTGTCTCTAAATGCAACAAATGTAAACTGCTGTGTGTGAATGTAGCCTTACAGATGTCACTTTTAGAATAAAACAAGAACTTACCATAACTCTCTTGGTGGAACCAGGCCTTCTGCCTCTTTTGGAAGGTGGTTTGGTGGTTGCACTCACTTGAACTTTGCTGTTGTCAGTTGTTTGAGAGTCGTCACATGTAGAGGGGTCTTCAGAAATGCAAGCCTGCTAAGGAAACACATTGTACTTAGCTCTTGGTCTCATGGCCATCTCTCCACTAGGTTTCTTCTACACTAATAGATTTAAATATTTAGCCTGATTTGGGTGGATGTAGGTAGGATACCAACCACACTGAGTTGTAAAAAGGCCGCTAGGCTTTTTGGGTTTATGAAATCATGGAGAAGCAAAGAGGGCCAAGTAACCCAACTGCAGAAAGCCTGGTCATGACTGTGATGAGTCCTGAATAACAGCAACAAACAGGCAGGGATACCATCCTGTCCAACACCCCACAAAAACTAAACCAAATTTTGTTGCATGTGGCCTTAACGGTTTAACCATTTTGCCTTCTACCCACACTACCACCATGTCAATACTGTCCTCACATAATTTTACATACTTCACATTAAAGATGAACTCCACGCAAAATTTATACAGGATATCTAGACTGGTAACCCGGCTTTCTTATGCTGTAGTTAAGCAATAAAACAGTGTCTGTTCTCTGCCCACAGCCTGCAACATTCAACAGACCCCCCCTCAAAAAAAAAAAATAATAATAATGAATTGGGAAACTTGGTGAGGTCAAGCCTCCAAACCAACCATGATACCGTGTTTCCCTCAAAATAAGACCTACCCAGATAATAAGACCAGGCATGATTCTTGGGGAGCTGCAATCTAAGCCCTACCACGAAAATAAGCCCTAGTAAAAATTAGTTAAAAAAAAAAAAAAAAAAAAAAATTTAATCCACCTTGCAGAATGATTACACCCTATTTGATGCCCCCGCCCCCCCCAGCACAAGGAGCGGGCTGACGCCAGGGGGACAACGGCTCCCCCTCTCCTCCCGCAGCCCCTCCCTCCTCAGCGCACGGAGCAGGCAGACACCAGCTCCCCCACGACGCCCCCCTCCCCAGTGCACGGAGCAGGCCGACGCCAGCGGGGATCCTGGAGCAGAGAAGAGCCCAGGCAGACCATGCGACAGCCAGGGAAGCTGCAAGAAAGGTATTGCCCACAAAAAAAAAAAAAAAAAAAAAAAAATCACAATCACACGCTGCACCCCACACTGGCACAATTCCTACAAATTTAATTGGATAATTCTATAAGAATGGATTTTAAGATGCTTTTTACATCAAAATACCGACTCCAGACCTGACAGGGAGGAGAAGATGACAGGGGACACAGGAGATGGATAAATGACACAGCAGAAGCACTATGCAATCTATCATGCTTTAAAGAAAAAGGATTTTTTCTTTAGGGTAACAACCACTTTAAGATTGTACATACCGTAATTAAATAAGACATCCCCCGAAAATAAGCCCTAGTGTTTTTTAGGTTGCCAAAATTAATATAAAGACCCGGGCTTATTTTCGGGGAAACGCGGTAGTAGGAACACCAACACCAAAGAGGGATAACCATATGGTAGAAGCACCACAACCTGAAGCGAGCAAAAAGTTGATCAGAATCCACCAAAAACAGATGAAACAATGACCGATTCTCATAAAAGGGAGCAAAGGACCCTTTACCTGATGTGGTCAACAACGAATAGGCCAATATCCCTAGAATAAACAGGCCTTGGAAAGTGAAAAATAAAACAAGGTCCAGGCACAATGACCAGCCTATCAAAGTGGGAAAGCCATGGGTCTTTACATCTCTGACCCCCCTGGTTTGAAGGACAGAGGCTCCATGTCAGTAAGATTGTCTGGCCAGACAACTAATCTTGTTGAATAAACTAGGACATAACAGCCAAAGAAGGGTGTAGGGTGGGGCTTATCGTCATGTGACTGCCTTTATTGGCTGTTACGTGATCAGAAAGCCAACGATCGCAAGATGCGAATGGGAGCTTTTGGTTAGCCACCAGTAACTGTGCTCTCAACGCAGCTCTATTGCACAAAAATATGCGGCCGCTCGGCGCCAAGACCTGGCCGTTAACGGGAAGCCTATGCGTGCAATCAGCATCAAGGAGTCAACATTTGCCTGGAGTTCCGGTTAAAACAATGGCACTTACAAAATTTTAGATTTAACTTATCATGTGGCAATAAACCTACATGAAAAAGGGTTCCCCATCATTAGTGAAACATCGGAGAGAAAATTATTAGATGGAGGACAGAGAGAGAAATGCTCAGGTAAAAATTACATTGTTCTTGGAGGCTCGAGTCACTCTGTTGGTAGGAACAGTATCAGGCTCACAGGCGATGAAGGTTTCTGAAATATAAAATACTATATTATTCACAAAGAAACACATTCCATGCTTTGAGAAAGCAAAATACAAAGAACAAGCAATTGATAAAGAGCCAGAAACTAAAGTGCCTGCCTCCTTCTACACATGTGAAATCCTTGCAACGTCTCTGAATTCAGAACACGGTGGTAAGTAAGAAGGAATGTAATGGGATTGTCAGTACTCTAAAGAGGTTGTAAAGGCATAGTTTTTTTTTTTATCTTGATGCATATGCATTAAGATATTAAAATAAAAAAAAACCTATGTGTAGCAGCCCTCCTAATACTTACCCCCACATTTATCCAGCGATGTGCACAAGAGTCTCTCTCTCGTGCCCCCATAGCAAGCTGCTTGCTGTGGGGGCACTCAACAGGAGGGAGGGGCCAGGAGCACCAAAGAGGGACCTGAGAAGAGGAGGATCCAGGCTGCTCTGTGCAAAACCACTGCACAGAGCAGGCAAGTATAACATATTTGTTATTTTTAAATAGATAAGAAATAAATAAAAACAAACAAACACACACAAGACCTTACAATTACTTTAACCAAAATATTTTTCTAAAAGCTGAACTAAAGGTCGTTCTAAAGGCTCAAGGTTTTTTACCTTCTGTGTGCAGAAACCCCCCACCTCCTAAAATACTTGCCTAAGCCCCATCGCAATCCAGCGATGTGCATGATAACCTCAGCTCTCCAGGGACTCTTCCTTCTCATTGGTTGAGGCAGCAGCAGGACCCAATGGCTCCCATTGCTGTCAATCAGCCAGTGAGCCAACACACACACACACACAAACACACACACACACACAACCACAAGACTTTACAATTACTTTAAGCTCTGGGGAAATTCCCTTGTAAAGTGCATAGCCCATTTGCCTTTAGTAAATCAAACGTGCAACCAGGCAGGCTTTTTATTGCACAGGAGACATGCAATGCCTCTTCTGCAATGAATCCTCTGTGGAATGTACACAAGTTGATCGCCACCCAGAAGAACCCAGGGGGAAGGTACTGGCAAGGGACCTGGTGTGGGTGTAGAACTGATGAAACTAAAGTATTTGTGCCTTTAGCTCCACTTTAAAGCAGTAGTAAACCTGCATTCATGCGGGAGACTTCTTTCCGGCAAGGTCCGGTGGCTGCCGGGCCTTTAGCAGAGAATGCCTGCTGCGCATGTGCCGTTGTGGCTCATTGTGCGAAGAATATCTGTACGGTTTAGGAGATTTTCTTTTTGTCTACAGGTAAGCCTTATTATAGGCTTACCTGTAGGTAAAAGTGGCAATACAGACTTTACTACCACTTTAAGACAGAGCCAAAGTATTTAAAGCGGAGCTCCACCCTAAAGTGGAACTCCCGCTGATCGGAACCCTCCCCCCCCTCCGGTGTCACATTTGACACCTTTTAGGGGGGAGGGGGGTGCAGATACCTGTCTAAAGACAGGTATTTGCACCCACTTCCGGCCACACGCTACGGGCAAAAAATAGTTTTTTTTTACTTCCCGTCTTTGCACCCACTTCCGGAAACACAGTCTCGGGTAAACTGCGGGCATGACGTCACCCTGCCCCCCCCCCCCCCGTTGTGTTCTAGGAACACTCGGCTCCCAAAACAAAGCAGGAGCCAATCGGCAGGCGTAGCGCGACTCACATGCGCCGTAGGGAAGCCAGAGCGCTTCACTTTCTGGTTTCCTCACAGAGGATGGCGCAGCAGTGACGAGTGATCGCTCGTTCCTCTGCTGCGGACGGCGCTGGACTCCAGGATAGGTAAGTGTCCTAATATTAAAAGTCAGCACTGCAGTATTTGTAGCTGCTGGCTTTTAATATTTTTTTTTTCAGCGGACATCCGCTTTAAGATACAAATGTGCCCCTAGTTGTAATGCTTATGACAAGAACTTGTCCTGTTTTCACATGTTGAACATTTTAGAGGGAATACTATTTTTGTGACAAGTGTCTTTTAGGCTTCATTTCCACTGGCGTTTTTACAGCCACTTTTCTGAGCGTTTTTTACAGCTTAAAAACGCCTGTCCATGTTATTCTATGGCATCATGCCCACATAGGCGTTTGAGCTGCAAATGGCATAGGCGTTTTTGAGCTGTAAAAAAACGTGGGACCAGGGCGTTCCGTGGCTCCAGCAATAGAGCTGTAAATAAACATGGACAGGCGTTTTTAAGCTGTAAAAAAGGCTAACAGTGGCTGTAAAAAAGGCCAACAGTGGCTGTAAAAAACGCCAGTGGAAATGAAGCCTTAAGATGTCCACAAAAATGGATAAAAAAAAAAAACACTGAGTTTTTAAACACCATTGTTGTTTTGGCTCACAATAAGCATTTCAACAAACAAATGGCATTTTTTTTTTTTACTTTTGGAAAAACTGTGTCAAAACAGCAGGTCTGAACTTTAGCGCCTCCCCAAATGACGCAAAGTTTGCCATTTTTGGGTATTGTCATCAGTCTGCTGCAGGCAGGGGGAAGCCTTTCCTCAGACTCCTTTCACCAAGCAGTCTCAAATTGTAACTTTTTAGGAAGACACAAGGCAAAAGGCTGCAGGAGGGGCTGATCTGTGTCAGATATTTGTGAACACAGCCAAGAACTGAATAGTAATTACTGTGCAACATTTGTGAGATCCCAGTCCAGAAAGTAGATATTGTATGCATGTAGGACGCCCACTAACACACAGCTCCTTTCGCTATCTACAACGTAGAGAGCGTCCCAACACTCCTGTAGTCCAATGGAGGGCGCGAGCACGACACTCCACACCAGGGAGAAAGCCTTGCAATACTGCGTGGAGTTACAGACAGAAGAACAGGAAGTGAGGATTTCTCACCGGAGCATGCACTCTGAAGGGACAATATACCCATGCCATCCCTTCAGAGCTCCATTCCGCCACTGTGACTCCCATGCAGGCTTCATTCTAAGGTAAGGATTTCATAATGCGTTAGTATGCGATGTATACTGGCACATTAATGCCATAGTCTTGCAGAATGTGTTTTTTTTTTCTTTTTATAAATGGGTATACAAAAGACTAAATTACCATACAGAGCCTGAAATAGTATTGATAATATGGAACAGGGTCCTTTTGTTGTAGTGAAGTAAAGATCTAAATTGAACTAGTTTTATTCCCATACTCCTTTGCAAAATTGATCAGCATCCTCTTTACCATTAGCTATATCCGTAGCCATTGCAGGAATATCTGTAGTGGTATTCGCTGGAAAGTCATAAGAAAGGAGTAGAGTTTCATCTTCCTCTTTGTGGTCATTTTCCTGAGTCACATTTTCCAACTCATCAATAGGCCAAAGCTGAGCATCGTTACCTGAAAGCAAGCAGAGTTTAATACATCAAAGGAAAGGTTGGACTTTTTATTATTAATATACAGGATTTATATAGTGCCAACAGCTTAGCTTGCACAGCGCTCAACAAAACAAAGGCAGACATTACAGTTACAATACAATTTGGTACAAGATTGAGGGTCTATGGATACAAAAAGTAATGTGGAGGATGACCTGATGGAGAAAGTTAACAGTGTATTAGTAAGTGTATTAGTTAGAAGCAGGCTTCTTTAACCACTTAACCCCCGGACCATATTGCTGGTCAAAGACCAGAGCACTTTTTGCGATTCGGCACTGCGTCGCTTTAACTGACAAGTGTGCGACGTGGTTTCCAAACAAAATTGGCGTCCTTTTTTTCCCCACAAATAGAGCTTTCTTTTGGTGGTATTTGATCACCTCTGCGGTTTTTAGTTTTTGTGCTATAAACAAAAATAGAGCGTCAATTTTGAAAAAAATGCATTTTTTCCCTTATTGCTGTAATAAATATCCCCCAAAAATATATATAAAAAAAAAAAAAACGTTTTTTTTCCCCTCAGTTTAGGCCGATACGTATTCTTCTACATATTTTTCATAAAAAAAAAAAAAAAAAAAAAAAAAAACTCAATAAGCGTTTCATTGGTTTGCGCAAAAGTTATAGCGTTTACAAAATAGGGGGTATTTTTATAAAAATTATAAATTTTACTAGTAATATCGGCGATCAGCAATTTTTTTTCGGTACTGCGACATTATGGCGGACACTTCAGACACATTTTTGGGACCATTGGCATTTTTATAGCGATCAGTGCTATAAAAATGCATTAGATTACTATAAAAATGCCACTGGCAGGGAAGGGGTTAACACTAAGGGACGGGGAAGGGGTTAAAGCGGATGTGCCATGGGGAAAAAATATTAAAAGCCAGCAGCTACAAATACTGCAGCTGCTGACTTTTAATATTAGGACACTTACCTGTCCTGAAGTCCAGCGCTGATCGCAGCAGAGGACGAGCGATCGCTTGTCTCTCTGCTGCTCCCCGCCATCCTCAGTGAGGGAACCAGGAAGTGAAGCGCTGCGGCTTCACTGCCCAGTTCCCTACGGCGCATGCGCGAGTCGCGCTGCGCCCGCCGATTGGCTCACACGCTGTGTGCTGGGAGCCGAGTGTTCCCAGCACACAACGGGCGACAGACGGGAAGTAAAAAAAAACTGTTTTTTGCCCGTAGCGTGTGGCCGGAAGTGGGTGCAAATACCTGTCTTTAGACAGGTATCTGCACCCCCCTCCCCCCTGAAAGGTGTCAAATGTGACACCGGAGGGGGGGAGGGTTCTGATCAGCGTGACTCCACTTTAGGGTGGAGCTCCGCTTTAAGTATGTTCCCTGGGTGTGTTCCAACTGTAGGGGAAAGGACTGATCTTCTGTTCATACATTGTACCTAGTGGCCTGCGCGAGAGCCGACATAGCTACGGGCTCTCGCACAGGGGAGCCGACCTGCTGCCGTAAAACGACGGCGGCTGGTCGGCAAGCTGTTAAAGAAAAGTGTTTTTAGGGATCATCTAAAAGATGGATAGATTAGGGGACAGTCGGACAGATTGGGGTAGGGCGTTCCAAAGGAAGAAGCTCTGTAGAAGTCCCGGAGGAGAGAATGGGAGGAGGTGACAAGGGAGCTAGAGAGCATTTACGAATTTTATTTGTTGGGCAAGTGGAAGCCAGTGGATAGATTGGCAGAGGACATTGAATGGTTGGCAAGGTGGAGGAGTCTTGCAGCAGCATCCATTATGTACATTTTAAGGGATAGTGTAGGTAAAATGAATCCAATGAAGAGGGTGTTGCAGTAGTCGAGGAGAGAGATATCCAGGGAGTGAATTAGAAGCTTGGTGGTGTCATTGGTTAAAAGTATCGTATTCTAGAGGGGTTGGAGGTTAAGGCGGCATGATTTGGACAGGGATTGGATGTGGGCCTGAAAGGACAGTTGTGTCTAGGGTTACCCCTAGCACCCTGGCATGTGGGGACGGACTCATAGTTGTCAGTTTGAGGAAGTGGTGCGACATCCAGGCTGATATGTCTGTTAGTAAATCAGTGATAAGTGAGGAGATTGATGGGGTGAGCTGAGGGTTAGAGAGATCGATTTGGGCGCCATCTGCATATAAAATGGTAGCAGAAACCATGGGAGGCTATCAGCTGACCCAGGGAGGACATGTAGATCGAGAATAGTAGATAAAGGTCCAAGGACAGAACCATGGGGAACCCCAACGGTAAGAGGAAATGGAGAGGAGGAAATTGAGTTGCGACACTGAAGGTGCAGCGAGATAGGCAAGATTCGAACCAGAGAGCTCAGCCATGGAGACCAAGAAAGTTGGACATAAACAAAATGGAAGGCTTTATACATTTTTCTTGAATCTCCAATTAGTGACAAATTCACTGTACACAAGATTCCTTAGCCACTCTGCAGATCCAACGTTTATTGACCTCCCTTCTTTCCCCACTACCTGCGAGTCTTTTGGGCGTTTTATTTTTTTTTAAAAACGAGAGATGGGTCTTGGGTTGTTAAGATTGGTGGGTTCTAGTGAGGCTTTTTCGGAGGGCAGATTTATATTAGTTGAAACCTTCCTGTGACTAGAGCCTTGTACGCACGATTGGATTTTCATCGGACAAAAGTAGGACTTTTTGTCCGAAGGGTGTTGGCCATGAACTTTTCTTGCATACAAACAGCTAAGAATTGTTGGCCAACACACATGAAACGATGTGTTTTTTCCGCTCTTTAGCACCACCCTTTGGGCAACTTCTGCTAATTTTGTGTTATGGTGAGCATTGCTTCTGATCATGCGTGTTTGTACTTTGGAGTTTTGTCCGGACTTGTGTACACACGATCGGATAACCCAACAACACACATTTGTTGGTGGACAATTTTAAAGCATGCTATCCCTCCGCTTTAAGGAATATAGAGCATGCCAGACATTTTATTTTAGATTTGGGTAGTGTTTAATGCTATCTGGTGTTCCATTAGAGATTTCTCCACACTTCCTCTACCAGTGACAGTTTCTCTAGAGGGGAAAACTGTCACAGGAGCACAGGCAGAAACAGGATTCCGCTCCCTGTGGAATCCATTGCTTTGAATCATTAAAAAAGGGAAACTGAAGTATAGGGCCTCTTCTACACAGGCAGACTCCATCGCTACGGAGTGCACCTGCTCAGCAGGAGATCTATCCACTGAGCCAGCGGATGACAAGTCCCTCTCTGCTCCGCCGCCGTCTCCTACGGGGAGATCTGATGAAAAACGGACAGCATGTCCGTTTTCATCAGATCTCACCCGATCCGATATGGACGGATGGGGACGTATCGCCATCCGTCTGATTTTGGCAGATCGGATGTCAGCGGACATGTCTCCCATGACATCCGCCGCTGGGTGTTATGTGTAAAATGTCATGGCGATTGGACTATAGTAACACTTTTTGAGCAAAACCCTAAAAAAAATTTGAATACCTGGTGACGATATATTGGAGTCTTGAGTGGGAGAGTCAATATCAAAACTAAGGGAGAGTGGTTTGAAGGTATCCTCCTAAAGCAGAAAAAAAAATGTAAATACTTAAAAAATGTCAGACACAGAAAATTTAGCCCAGATGAAAACAAAAACCAAACATGTTTTAAAAAGGTCACATTGTGCAGATTTGCAGTATGCATCAACTGCCAGAGGGGAGCAACCAAGCAGGTAGGTGATGCCACCAGGGTCAAAACATCCTAGCTTTTAATCTTCTAGATGGCACATACTGTTGTCCTTAAAGTGGATGTAGAGAATAAGATTTCCTATCATCTGTGCCCAGTCTTGCCACAGAGTTAATACAGCTCTGAGCAATCCTCGTTTTATTGTCCAGTGAAAATAAAAAGACTTGCAGAGAAAAACCGAAGTCCTTTCCGCCCCCTTGCTTCGAGTGACAGGTTATTTACATATCTCGTGCACTAGCTTGGAGACCGAGGCACAGCCTGTGTAAAAAGTTCAAAATTTACATCCCCCTTCCCTCCAGCTCTCCCAGGATTGGCTGCCTTTCCTGTGTTTTGATTAGAAATTTTCATAATATGGGGTGTGATCCACAGTTCAGTGTGATGAGGAAGTGATTAGGGGAGATGTAGAAGCTCCAGTGATTTTATTATTGTCCTATTGCAATGTGGCGTGTCTGAGGTCACCTGATCACAGATGCAACAATTCTTTATATTACCAGGATGTGGGGGAGGGGTGGATTTCTCACTGTTTATACTTACACCCAGTAAGGCTGAATGAACTTAGGGCTGGTTCACATTAGTGCGCTGTGCGAGATCGCATGTGATTTGCACCGCTGTTCAGATCACATGAGATGTCTGTGCGATGCGATTTCAGCCAAACTGTATGGCTGAAATTGCATTTCATTTGGACCAAACACGCACAGGACCTTTTTTTTGGTCCACACCAGAATCGCATAGGTGTTCGCAGTGCGATATACAAGCTAAAATGTGCGAGTCGGGTGCAGATGTGAGAACCTGCAGTGTATTCTCCACATTGTGACAAAAAAAAAAAAAAAAAATCCACTTTAAAAGCATCATTTATATAAAAAGGAGCAAGAATTCCTTCCCAATTGTCAAAATGGCACTCTAAAGCGGTAGTAAACCACTGCCTTTATGATAAAACATACTTGCAAGACTATGGTATAATGTGCTAGTATGCATCACATTATGAAATGCTTACCTTAGAACGAAGCCCTCCAGCGGCATGCTGTCACCGCTGACAGGGCTTCCAAATTCAACCGGGTCTTCCTTCCGGGTCTGCGTGCTCTGGCCATCTGACTAGCCAAGCCGCAATGTCATCACTGCTGTGCATGCACAGAGCTCTGAAGGGACGGCATGGGGTATGCTGTGCCTTCAGAGTGATGTCACCAGCTGCATGCAAGTTTAGGAGATATTCAAAGTACCTACAGGTAAGCCTTATTCTCTTTCAATCATTTTTGTTGAAGTTTTATAACAATACAAATAAGAACAACGATAAGCCTTATTATAGGCTTACCTGTAGGTACATAATAACAACAATACTTTACTTGTACTTTAACAATTTGACCACAATCCCAAAGTTAAACCGATCCCTCATATTCTTCTACCGGCCTAAATTTCCATTGCAAAAGCATGTGGTAAAAAAAAATAAAAAAAAAAATAATTATTGGATAATGCTTCACGCAAAAGTTGGCTAGTATCCTCAGGGATACACTAGATTTGAGAAAATCTAGAACCCTTGGATAAGAGATCTTTAATCTCTTATCAAAACCTAGATGGGGGGCCAAGATGGGAGGTGGGGTGCCAAGCCAGGAGCAACAGCTTTACATATCCTATTTTTTCTCCCTCCTTCTACCCCTTTTCTTGAGCTGGTTTATCCGTTTTCTCCCTTTTTCACTCCTTTTTATATGGTCTACGCATGATGATTTATTACCATGTTAAAGTGGTTGTAAACCCTTTACAACCAATTTAACCTACAGGTAAGCCTGGATTAAAGGGGTTGTAAAAAGGAAAAAAAAAAATGTTCCCCTAAATAGCTTCCTTTACTTACCTCATCCTTCCATTTTGCTTTTAAATGTCCTTATTTCTTCTGAGAAATCCTCACTTCCTGTTCTTCTGTCTGTAACTCCACACAGTAATGCAAAGCTTTCTTCCTGGTGTGGAGAAAGCCTCTTGAGGGGGCGAGCAGAAAAGTCAGGACACTCTCTACTTTGCAGATTGAGAAAGGAGCTGTGTGTTAGTGGGCGTCCTGACACTCCTGCTCGCCCCCTCAAGAGGCTTTCTCCACACCAGGGAGAAAGCCTTGCATTACTGTGTGGAGTTACAGACAGAAGAACAGGAAGTGAGGGGTTCTCAGAAGAAATAAGGACATTTAAAAGCAAAATGGAAGGATGAGGTAAGTGAAGGAGGACTGCACTAAGGTAAAGGAAGCTATTTAGGGGGAAAAAATGTTTCCTTTACAACCCCTTTAAGGCTTACCTGTAGGTGCTTGAAATATCTCCCAGACCTGCACGGTCTAGGAGATATTTGCAAATCAGCGATTTGTTCTGCGCATGCGCCAGGGCTAGAAAGGGCACGCTGTGCCATTTCTAACTCAGGTCATGCCGTGGGTGGAGACTCCTGTGCGCTTGCGTCACACGACTCCGGACACTCACAGAGCTGGAGTTTGGGGGCCTTGGAAGGAAGAGGGGTGAAGAATACTCGCTAGGAAGATGGGGACATTGCGGGCTTCTCCTGCAGGTAAGTGTCACATAATGGGCTACTATGCAATGCATAGTAGCCCATTATGCTTCACCTCTGCAGGGAAACAAAGAGGAAGTAACACCCATCAGGGATTACTTCCTCTAAGGATCATTGTACATTTTTACGTGGTTTTGGTTAGTAGCCACTCTTGTATATGCCATCCACCCAATGCCTTACAAGAGGAAAGTACAAAGGGGTGCATACATCCTTTATTTTGTATTAACTGGACATTGACTGCCCTTCTATACAGCGGTCTTGTTTTATGGTACACGTACTGTCTTTCCTCTGAGAATTACCCGATGTAGTGGATTTAGCTCAATTTTGTCTGTTGATGCGGACACTTATTTGTACTTTTAGATTTTAAATAAAGCTGCAGTGCTGTAACCGAAAAGTGGTAGGAAAAAGGATAACCAAAAAGGGGTCAATACACTGACTTCTATTGGAGGGATATGCTGGATCGAAACAGTCTCCAGGTCACAGTAGGAAAAAAACAAAAAACAAACAAGCTCAATTCCCATTGTTGCACTCACTTCATCTTGGCAGTCAAAGTCTGGCTGCAAGAATGGCTGACTAGGGGTTTGGTGGACGGCCTCTTGCGCAGTTGGTGTGGCGGTATCCGATTCTTGCTGGCGGTATGGTGTACTTCCTTTCCGTAAAGGTGTGTTTGCGGGAAGTGACTTATCAAATAGCTCTGGGCTCAGCTGTTTTCCAAATGTCACACTTTTCTTTTTCTTCACAGAATCGTTCACCGTTTTTTTGAACAATGTTTTGTTCTCTAAAAGCAAAAAAACATACAAAGCACATCAAATCTCTGTCAATGCCAGACCTCATTTACAAAAGTACAAACAAATTAAGTGTTCTATCAATGTCTACAATCTCTCGCCAATCTCTTTAGTTGGAAAATAAGGTTTTTGTACTCAACATAAAATGTATTTCTTGGAGTTGATTGAGGGAACGGGAAATCCTACACTATCAGGTTATACTGCTGTCCACTGGAAGATTATACGCAGGCAAAAGAAAAACTCTAAGCCGGTGTTCTGTCGAATAGTGCAGATCTTCTGAGTCATTATCTGACAATCAGCAAAATCGTCAGGACACCGGACGCCGAGGATTACAGAGTGACCCAAAAGCTGTATAATGGTAAACGGGGACAACACTACCCTACCGCCTGCATTCCTACCCACCCAACAAAACCTCTTCACCCAACCACCAATAGGAACACAAGCTCAGCCGCTCCCCTTGGCTGATGAGAGGCAAACTGCCTTTGTGGCACAGCTATGCTCGTTGGATCACACGTGCTTTGCTGATCGTCGGATAATGGTTCTGACAATCTGCGCATGCAGTGTTGACGTCACACCAGATAAGCTGGTGTGAGGTTACGTACTGTGCATGCGCAGATAGGAGTCATTATCCGACGATCTGCATGATTCAATAGATCACCAAATAACCCCCTATCTACTCAAGCATGCCTCAGTTTTGTAGCAAGCAATACTAAGAAAGATTGCAAACACTGAGCAGTGCCCCACAAATCCGTGTTAGTCGACTAAAACATTTTCGTTGACTAAATTAATAATATTGTAGTCTATTAAATTATGACTAAAACTAATATGCCATGTTAATCAAAAGAGTATGACAAACTAAACTGAAATTTGACGTCAAAATTAAAACGGTCTGTAGTGAATGTTCAAACCTAAATAAGAACCTATTCTATTTTTTTTTCTTCAGCAGTATATGAGTTTGGAAGTTGTAGAGAAATGCATTACATTTAACTACAACCATTAGATTTTAGTCGACTAAAAATACTAAACCGAAATTTGCTGCCAAAATTAGCATGTAAAAAAATCCTATTTTCTCTATAGCCTATTGAGGGATATAAGAAGTTATATACTGTGAGGACATCCAAAAGCAGTCCAGCTATGGGCAAGCAAAAAAAAAGGATTTTTGTACTCACCGTAAAATCCATTTCTCTGAGTTCATAGACGGACACAGCCTTCATTGACCTTAGGGTTATGCTTCTTCCTACCAGGAGATTTAGGCAGAATTCTACAGCACTTAAGGTGTTAAAAACTTTCCTTCATGCCGCTCCTCCCAGGGGGCGTGGCTCCCCCAGGCATAACCCCCACTCTGCTCTAGCAGCTTCAGTTCGTAACAAGCAGTACAAACCAAGGAGGGGTGGGTGCTGTGTCCGTCTATGAACTCAGAGAAATGGATTTTACGGTGAGTACAAAAATCCTTTTTTCTCTTTCGTTCATAGACGGACACAGCCTTCATTGACCTTAGGGACGTCCCCAAGCAGTGTCAAAAAAATTCGAGGGGTGGGAAAATAACACAGCAAAAACAGGTTACACCCCAAACAAAACCGGAGTTACTCAACGGAGGAACTCCAACCTTAAACTGCCGCCTGTAACACCCTGCGGCCGAAGGAGGCATCAGAAGATGCACTCACATCCAACTCATAAAACTTTGAAAAAGTGTGGACCGACGACCAGGTCGCAGCCTTACACACCTGTAACACAGAGGCTTGGTGTCGGAAAGCCCAGGAGGCCCCGATCGTCCTGGTCGAATGCGCCGTGACCCGAAAGGGAGGCGCCCGCCCCTTCAGGGCGTAGGCCTGAAGCACAACCTGTCGGATCCACCTGGAAATGGTGGCCGACGAGACTGCCAGGCCCTTACTGGGACCGGACACAGACACGAACAGCGAGTCCGACTTCCGGAACTGAGCTGTCGCCGACAAGTAAACTCGAAGGGCCCGAACCACATCCAGAGAATGTAAAATGGCTTCCTTCGGGTTCTTCGGCTGAGGACATAATGATGGAACCACAATGTCCTCGTTAATATGAAAGGCCGAAACGACCTTCGGAAGAAAAGAGGGCTGCGGGCGCAGCACCGCCTTATCCTGATGGATGACCAAGTAGGGGGCCTTGCAAGACAAGGCCGCCAGTTCAGACACTCGTCTGATAGAGGTAATAGCTACCAGAAAGACCACCTTCTGCGACAAGGTCAGCAAAGGGATCTCCCGAATGTCCTCAAAGGGGGCACGCTGAAGCGCCGAGAGGACCAAATTCAAGTCCCAAGAAGGTAGCGGAGGGCGCACCGGGGGGGCCACATGCCGGACCCCCTGCACAAACGTGCGAACCAAAGAATTCGCTGCCAAGGGACGCTGAAAATAAACAGCCAGAGCAGAAATCTGACTCTTGATCGTGCTCAAGGCAAGAGCCTGGTCCACTCCCCGCTGTAGGAACAGCAGGATCCGGGACACCACGTAAGTACGGGGGTGCCACTTCATCTCCTCGCACATAGAGATGTATGCTTTCCCTGTACGATGGTAAATCTTTCGAGAAGTGGACTTCCGTGCACGCAGCATGGTAGATATCACCGGGCCCGACAGGCCCCGGTCCTTCAGTACCTGGTTCTCAACAGCCACGCCGTTAAAGCCAGTGACCGTAAAGCAGGATGGAAGATCGGGCCCTGAGACAGGAGATCTTCCCTCAGAGGCAGACGCCAGGGGGCGTCTGCCACCAGACGTACCAGGTCCGCGTACCAAGAGCGACGCGGCCAATCTGGGGCGATCAGGATCGCTGGAATCCCTTCGGCTTCCACCCTGCGCAGCAGGCGGGGTAGGAGCCTTAGAGGAGGGAAGGCGTAAATCAGGTGATATTGACCCCAGGGAGCCACTAACGCGTCTGACGCGTCTGCCCACGGGTCCTTTGACCTGGCCACAAACCGTGGTACCTTCCGATTGAGACGGGACGCCAGAAGGTCCACGTCTGGAGTGCCCCATTTTTGGCACAGGACCTGAAACACCTCCGGGTGGAGAGACCACTCCCCTTGATCCAGAGTCATGCGACTTAGGAAGTCGGCTTGCCAATTCAGAACTCCCGGAATGTATACCGCCGACAGGGCCGGAACGGACCTTTCGGCCCACCGAAGTATGTGAGCGACCTCCGTCGCCGCGGCCGAGCTCCTTGTGCCGCCCTGATGATTGAAGTACGCGGCCGTGGCGTTGTCGGACTGGATCCTGACAGGACGACCCTGTAGCTCCAGGGACCACCTGACAAGGCACAGCTTGATTGCTCGGAGCTCCAGGATATTGATCGGCAGGCGGGACTCCTCCCGAGTCCAGCGCCCCTGGGCTGACTGGGTGCCCCAGACGCCCCCCCAGCCGAAGAGGCTGGCATCCGTCGTGACCACTGTCCAGCGGCACGGAAGAAAAGACTTCCCGGACCGAAGCACCGGAGACGTCAGCCACCATGCCAGGGAAGACTTGGCCAGATGGCTCAACCGAATCTGGCGATCCAGAGAAGATGGGACCCTGTCCCATCGTGACAGAATCTCCTTCTGTAGTACCCTGGTGTGGAATTGGGCATACGGAACCGCCTCGAAGGAGGCCACCATCAGACCCAGAACCCGCATGCAGAAGCGAAGAGATGACCACTTCTGGGTCAACAACTGTCTCACTGCAGATTGCAGGGTCAGCAGTTTTTTCGATGGGAGGAACACTTTTGTCTCCCCCGAATCCAAAACCAGCCCCAGGTGTTCCAGCCTCTGGGACGGAACCAACACTGATTTTCTGAGATTCAGAAACCAGCCAAACTCCTGCAGAGTCCGACACGTGATGGACACGTCCTCCTCTAACTCTGAGCCTGAAGAAGCTCTCAGGAGAAGGTCGTCCAGGTATCCCACGATATCGATCCCTCGCTGCCGTAGCAAGGCCAGGATCGGGGCGAGCACCTTGGTGAACACCCGTGGTGCCGACGCCAGCCCGAACGGGAGGGCCACGAATTGATAGTGGTCCTCCCCGATCGCAAATCGCAGATACCTTTGTTGGCTTGTGCAAACGGGAACATGCAGGTATGCGTCCATGATGTCTAAGGACGACATGAAGTCCCCCTGGTGGAGGGACGCTATGATAGACGGACCGACTCCATCCTGAATCGCTGCACCTTGACAAAGGAGTTGAGGGCCTTTAGGTCCAGGATAGGGCGAACCCCTCCCTTCTTGGGGACCACGAACAGATTGGAGTAGAACCCCCAAAACCGTTCCAGCGAGGGGACCGGCACAACCACCCCCCTGTCCAGAAGATCCTGGACAGCCCCGGACAGGGCTAGCCGACGATCCGGAGGAAGCTGGAGGTTGGATGGAAAAAATCTGTTTGGGGGACAAGAAATGAACTCTATCTTGTACCCCGAGGCGACCACCTCGCAAACCCAACGGTCGGATAGAAGAGAATTCCACCGATCCACGAAGTCGTGAAGCCGTCCCCCCACCCGAGACCCGGGCGGGGGCAGACCTTCATGCGGAAGCAGGCTTGTCCGCAGGCTTGTTCGGTTTTTTGAACCAGGGGCGCTTACGCCCGGCAGCAAGGGCTTTTTTCACCTTGCGGACCTTTTCCAGCCGCGCTGGTGCACGAAAAAAACGCTTAGGGGTAGTAAAAGTAGGACCTTGCTTGCGGCGAGGTTCCCTACCCTTCCCCGACTGAGGGAGCAAGGTGCTCTTACCTCCAGTGGCATCCTTAATGATGTCATCCAGGGATGCCCCCAAAAGCCGTCCGCCCTTAAAGGGCAAATCTACCAAGGCCTTTTTTGAGGACTGGTCAGCCGACCAGCACTTCAGCCATATAAGGCGGCGCAGAACCACTGCGTAGACAGAAGCCCTGGAAAGCAAAGGAATCTAATCCATATCCGCCTCGCAGAGAAACTTCTGACCCTGAATCAACTGTTCAGCCAGGTCCCTAGAGGACTCGGAAGCACCCTGGACCTCCAGATCCTGCAGCAGGAGCTTCGCCCTTTCAGTTAGCGTCTGAGCAACCAGGGCTCCGGCCAGAGCCGGCCTTACCACCGAACCCACCACCGAGAACAGGGAGCGGGCCACGGCCTCCACTCTCCTATCAGCGGGGTCCTTGAAAGCAGGCAACGTAGTAGCCTTACTCAGTCTGGACACAGGAGGGTCCACCGACGGAGGAGTGACCCACTTTTTTAAAAAGTCCTCCTCCAGGGGGTAACGGGTAGCAAAGCTTTTAGGAACCGTAAAAACCTTTTGCGGTGTATCCCATTCCTTATACAACATATTGTCTAAATAAGGAACACAGGGGAATACCTTAGCGGTACGCGGTGGTTTGCGGAATCCAAAAGGGACTGACACCGCTGGTGTCTCCGCCACATCCTCTAAATGAAGAGTCTCACGCACCGCAGTAATAAGAGCTCCAACAAATTCCTTATCAGCAGACTCCGCAGCAGAGTCATCCTTGCTGTCCATGTGGGTTAAGCCCGCATCCTCTGACATGACAGAACCAGAAGCAGCAACAGCGTTATCAGATTCTGCGTCAGAGATATCCCCAGAAACAGCCTCCGGGGGGGGCGCTTTTTTACCCCCCAACCGAGCACTGGCTGCTTCAAACCTGGTGAGAAAAAAGACTCCAGGACAGCCGACACCGACTCAACAGATGTGGCAGGGGAAGGGGCGCTAAGGGTTAATCCCGGCATTGTAAGGTATGAGGGGTCTGATTCAGGCTCCATATTGCCGTTGCCATTTCACCCCTACTGCCAAGGGCAGGAAAAAAGTCCCCCACAGGTCACCTCCCGGCCGCTAGAGCACAGTATGGGGCCCCCTGAGACTCACCACCCTCTGGTACAGCGCGGTCTGTGAAGGCAAGTGTGTGCTGAGGAGAAGCTGCAGCGCTGCGTCTGTCCCCTCAGATGATTCGCGGTCTTTTTTCCCCGCCGAAACGGCCACTAGAGGCCGAACTAGTGCTGAAAACGGCGCCGGCCACAAGAAAATGGCCGCCGAATAATACAAGCGCGGCTCCGGCAAAATGGCCGCCGTTGCGCAGTTTTAAAAAGACAGTGTACCCAAAAATGACAGTACACCAAAACAGCACACACAAAAATGCCCAGAATGTCCACCACAGTCCCCTGCAGTGACACAGAACAGCCCCAGCCATACCCGAGTGAAAAAATATGAGCCCCAGAGAAAAAAAAACCCTGCACAGCCATCACCCAAAGGGGTAAGGAGTGAGAGGAATAAGGGAGAGAGGAAAGCAGGGAAAAACCCTCAGTCGACCTCCCAAGGGAAAACATTCCAGCCAGACCACTTACCTGAGTAAGGGGCCACTACTTACCTGTCCTGCGACTACCCGGCTGGAGGTATCCCAGACAGACCAACGTCCGCGAACGGCATGGTTGTCAGCCAGACACACTGTGACAAGGCCATAGAGACCGGTCATATGTGTGCCCTAGAACCGAAGTTCCCCGGCCGCCCCTGGAGCAATGGGGCCTGTCGTGGACGTCCCAAAGCGGAGCTGAGGGCCGGCACACGCTCGAAGGCCGAACCTGGGGGGACTACAAGGGTCGAGGACCCAGCCTGTCACCCAGTCGGCTGTTGATAGAAGAATCGCAGGATTCAAAAATAATAAAATAAAAAAGCGAGGAAAAAACTTGCAAAATGCAAAAAAATTTGCAAGAAAAAACTCCAGAGTCCAGGACTCCAGAGAGAGCCTGACTCTCCTGACGGTTAGGCAGAAACAAACTGAAGCTGCTAGAGCAGAGTGGGGGTTATGCCTGGGGGAGCCACGCCCCCTGGGAGGAGCGGCATGAAGGAAAGTTTTTAACACCTTAAGTGCTGTAGAATTCTGCCTAAATCTCCTGGTAGGAAGAAGCATAACCCTAAGGTCAATGAAGGCTGTGTCCGTCTATGAACGAAAGAGAAACACCAACAAGTTCACAAAAAAAGAAAACACACACACACACACACACACACACACACACACACAGACAGAAAAGGTAAAGACCAGGTGGCTGTTTTGCAAAACTAAGAAACAAGTGGCCTGAACCAAGGATGCACCCAATGACCAGTAGCAGTATGTGTGCTTGGATGGGAAAGAGTGGCATTAGCTCCTTAAGATCATGAGCTTGAATACTGATCCGAGTCACTAAGAAATGGTGAAATGAAAAGCCAGTCCACCCTTATGGGAACAATCAGGAACAGCAAAGTCTCTGAAGGAAGCAGTGTCTGCGACATAAGACTCTCACAGAACAAAAGCACATCTTGGCAATGGAGGGAGATCTGATGAACTGGAGCTGGCAGAGGAATGGAAGAACGATGTCCTGGCTGAGATAAAAGTTCAAGACTACCTCAAGTAGGAAGGAGGCTTTGGGCCTCAACACTGCCTTGTCCAAGAACTGTAAGAGGTTCCTTACAGCAGTGGTCATCAACCCAGTCCTCAGGGCCCACTAACAGGCCAGGTTTTATGTATTACCTTGGGGAGATGTAGACTAGAATACTGCAATCACTGAGCAGCAAATAATATCACCTGTGATGTATTTCAGTTATCTTGCAAACCTGGCCTGTTAGTGGGCCCTGAGGACAAGGTTGATGACTACTGCCTTACAGGATAAGGCTGCCAGCTCTGACATTTAACTTGCAGAGGTATGGCAACAAGAAACTCTACCCAGTGGGTAAGTGTGGAAACATCCTTGATAGATTCAAAGTGTGGGTTTTGATGTGCACAAATTAACTAATCCAGATACTGCAGAGCCACAGGGGTAGCTGGCAGAGTGATGTCCTGCACAGAAAGTCTTCTTCAAAAGAATAAGTCAGCATCTCTGGAAGATGATTGCAAAAACAGACACCTGATACTTAGGCCCCTTTCACACTGGGGCAGTGGGGGCATTGGCGGTAAAGCGCCACTACTTTTATCAGCGATATTCGGCCGCTAGCGGGGTGCTTTTAACCCCTGCTAGTGTCCGAAAAAGGGTTAAAACCGATGGCAAAGCCCATTAATTTCAATGGGCAGGGGCACTTTAGGAGCAGTGTATTCACCACTCCTACAGTGCCTCAAAGATGCGGCTAGCAGGACTTTTACCACCCTGCCAGCGCACCGCTCCTGAGGGCTTTCACACTGAAGTGAATGGAGCCGCTCTTTCAGGGCGCTTTGCAGGTGCTATTTTTTTCGTTATAGCACCTGCAAAGCTCCTCAGTGTGAAAGGGGTCTCACAGTAGAAGTATGAGCAATATAAGGAGCAGATTCCACTGTAGGCTACGAGGACTTCAGGCGATCCTGGATACAGTGCGTGTTTTCTTACGAGCTTGGAAGATCTTTATACTTAAGGCATGCCTTGACCCGTGGGGTCTCCCCTCTAAGACGAGCAGGCAATTCACCTACAGGTGGTGGTTCTTATGATCTTGGGAGATTTTATACTTAAGGCTACATTCACACCGAGTATCATTTTCAGGTGGAAAGTCGCATATTTTTAGCGCTTTTTGTACAGGTCAAAAAAAAAAAAGGTAAAAAAATTAGCTTATGTACTTTTTGGAGCTTTAGAGGTTTTGCTTCGAACAACAGAACGTTCAGATGTGGACAGGGGTCATTTAAATGAATGGGATTTTGCTTGTTGGGTGTTTTGGAACTTTTACAGGCTGAAAACGCTCAGGTGTGATTGGGCCCTAAGGGGTGACTTGACCCGTGGGGTCTCCACCCTGAGATGAGCAGGCAATTCACCTAGTGGTGGGGAACATATCACTGGAGTTTTGCTGCATGGCACATAATAAAACTTGCCCCCGCCCTCCCAGAAGTGAGCTTGTCTTAGATATTAAAATTTGTTTGGCTCGTTTCACATGTCTTCTTTTTAGAATGTTATTTGTCGTTTAAATTTTCATCACGTTAGTGAGGTTTTGTACCATGTCACATACTGTATAAAGTCATTCATCGGCACTAGTTAGTGACGGTAGTGTGTTATTCAATTATTATTTCTTGCACAGGTTTAGGCTTCACAGGTTGAACGCACCATTATTTGACTTTATAGAATCAGGTATTTCTAATACAGAAAAAAAAAAAAAATAGAGATAACAACCTTAATGTAATGATAAATATTCATATTCAGGAGATAAAGCGTTTGCTCACCATTCTCCGGTAGCTCTGGCACAGCAAAGCACACTCTCTGATCTTCTATTTCATCCTGTAGGAGGAACAAAAACAGATCATTTAGAGGTCTACCATTTCCTAATCAAACCTTAAAGTGCATATAAACCCAACAACATCCTTCGATGTGATGGCTGCATTTGATTTTTTTCAGGCTTATTTTCCCTTGCTTGACCTGGTGAATCTAGCAGTAACACCATTGCTGTCCTAAGGTGACAAAGCTCACACTGTACTATATCTATGATGTAGCAGTGTTGTCACTTAAAGCAGGAAGTGTGTTAAGACTGCAGAATACTTCCTCCACATCTTCAAAACATGGGGAGGTGATGTTCTGTAGTTCACACACGTAAAACTGGGAATGACCAATAGCCTTGTTTGAGAGAACAGCACTGAATTTCCAGATCAACAGAAACAGATATAAAATGTATTCAATGTAATGTCAAACAGATTCAAGGAGAACAAATAAGAGAAGTTCATTGTTGCAAGTGTTTACATACACTTTAAAATATTACTTTTACAGTGTATAACAAAAATACTCAGAACAGTCCTTGTTTAAAGAAGGCATCTTCACATTTAGCTACCTTGTGGGGATGGGGGACACAGAGGCAAAAGCAGCCATTAGATGTAGCAACCCAGTTAGATTGTGGAAAGGAAATTTGTAAGTTCTGTATACAGTGCCGATCCTGACCTCCCTGGAGACCTTAGCAAAATGTCACATTAAAGTTGAGAAGCGGGGGGGTGGTTTGGGGAACGCTGACGTCACATTGAAGATTAAAGTTGAGAAACGGGGGGGGAGGGGTGTTCTGCTGCTGCATTAAAGTGAGAAGCGCGGGGTGCGGACTTCTTACCTCTTCTCCCATGCAGCCATCGAGTTGAGAAGCGGGGCCGAATGACTTCTCACCAGGCAGGGGCCTCTAGTAATTTGGGGGGCCCTAAGCGGCCTGCATAGTAAGCCTATAGGGAGGATCGGCCCTGTCTGTATACAATTGTATTCTATTTTGTATGTATTGCGCACTGCCCCCGCAGTGCACATGGGACTAATAATGTTTTCCATAAATCTTTGCATTCTTTCGAGTCCCGATTAGAATTAGTCTGCCTATGTTACGCCCCTTGTTACAATAAACGTGCAATTGTTATATTAATGTGATACCTACGTCAACATGTGTATAAAAACCTTCAATTGCGTCATAATAAAGCAGAACAGTTACTGTATATTATATAAGTATAAGCAGAGTTTTTCAGCGCATTTTTGTGCTGAAAAAGCCCCCCTCAGCTTATACTCAAGTGCTGTGTTTGTGCCAAGAACAGTTACATTTAAACAAAAAAAGGGCCGTCACTACAAGGCTGGAATATACACAATTGTCTAAAGTGCCGTTAAATGCTTTAGTATCAGCAGTACTCTTCCTTGCAAACACCCAAACTCAACATTTGAAGGGGTGTCCACAAACTTTGGGCCTTATGGCGAAGCATGACTGGATAGGAGCCCACAATTGTTTTGGCCATGAAATGTAATAAAATTTGGTTAAGATTTTTAAAGCTATCTGACCAGAAACAGCTGGAAAAACTAAATCAGAATATGGGTGCAAGTGACTCAATTGGTAGCTTGTGGTGGTTTTGCATGGACACTCACCCATGAGCTGCTAAACCCCTTCCTGGAAGTTTTCTTTAATACAGGTCGTAGGACAGGGCTGGAGGATGCGAGAGTGTCAAAACTGCAAGTCGGTTTATGGCACAAAGTTCTTCTTGATTCCGGAGAACTCAAATGATCTGAAAACATGACCTTCCTCTTCTGGCCTCTTGTAGCAGAGCTTGGCACTGGCGGAATCTCTTTATTCTGTACGTTTACTGCGCCACAAAGAGAAAAAACAGAACATAAATCACATGGGGGGTAAATTACAGTCTGAGAGCCTGTCCTATCAAGTAAACTTTGAAACCCTGTACTCAAAGCGGGGGTTCACCCCCAAAAAAATTTTTTTTTAACATTACATTCAGGCGAGTTGTGATAATGACATTAGGCTGTTTTTTTAAATCCTTGCCGTACATACCGTTTTATAGATATATGTTCACCGCGGCTTTTGGGTATAATCTGTGGGACTGGGCGTTCCTAATTGATTGACATGATTCCGACCGGCGCATACAGCGCATCACCGAAAGAAGCCGAACATCTGTGCGCAGGCGCCGTATAGAGCCGACTCGCAGTCCGGCTTCTTTCGGCAACTCGTGACGCACTGTATGCGCCGGTCGAACATATATCTATAAAACGGTATGTACGGCAAGGGGTTTAAAAAAAAAAAAAAAAAAAACAGCCTAATGTCATTATCACAACTCGCCTGAATGTAATGTTAAAATTTTTTTTTTTTGTTGGGTGAACCCCTGCTTTAAAGAGGTTCTCCAGGAACCCTCCACCCCCCCCCCCCGCCCCAAAAAGTGACAAATGTTAAAGAGGGGGTGCAAATAAGTGGAAATTTTATATATCTCTCTAACACACACACACACATTAGTATTGTGACTGCACAGTACATACAGTGGGGCAAAAAAGTATTTAGTCAGCCACCAATTGTGCAAGTTCTCCCACTTACAAAGATGAGAGGCCTGTAATTGTCATCATAGGTATACCTCAACTATGAGAGACAAAATGTGGAAACTATAAGAGACAAATGGCAAAAAAACACAGCTCTCCAGTCTCCAATCATACTACTATTAGGTTCTATTTGAACTACTACTACTAGAGCTAGTATGATTTTACAATGCTGGAATTGCAAAAAGAAAGCACGAGAAAGTTGAACTACAATTTGCTATGTCAATGAGGACATGTACAAACATCAAAGTAGGCATCTTCTCAACTTGGCTGGGAAATATGAATAAAAGAAAGGGCTGGGACAGCCACACTCCAAAAAAACTTGTTCCTTTAATAAAATATGGATCACAAAATTACATGCCACGGGCAAAAACAGAAAAAAAAGTTGACGCGTTTCGCACTGTATCTCAGTGCTTATTCATGAATAAGCACTGAGATACAGTGCGAAACGCGTCAGCTTTTTTGTTCTGTTTTTGGCCGTGGCATGTAATTTTGTAAACCATATTTTATTAAAGGAACAAGTTTTTTGGAGTGCGGCTGTCCCAGCCCTTTCTTTTTTTTCAAATTTGCATTCTGATTGCATCGCCTGCACCCTTGGTTCGGATCCCAGGAGACTGATTCTCTGGTTCTCTTGAGCGGTTACCTTTTCTCTCATCTTATCTCGGACTTGGCTGGGAAATACACGTGCAGCCTCTGTTGTCAGCATATAACTGGGCGATTTGGGATATAAAGTCATTCAGGACTGCAGTAAAAACCTCAGCCAAAAGGTTGGGGACGCCCATCACACCCGACGGAGCTAAGGAAAACACGACAGAAGCAGAGGGCAACAGGATTCCAGGCCGCAAACATCAGCTACATCAGTAGGCTGATCGTAAAAGGGGGTTATCCTGGGTTGGCTTACATCCTCCTGTAGTAGCAGTATAACCCAAAGGTGAAAAGACTTTGTGCCCCTCAATGGACGAGAGTTACAAACAAACAAACCAACCAACCAACCAACACACACACACACACAATATGGATGCGCTATAACAAATATACATTTATTCATGCAGAATTGTATGTTTGCTGGGAGGCCCACAGGTGCTTTAGAAAAGGTTCCTGACAGAGGGATTTGCTTATTATACACATAGGGGGTTATTTACTAAAGGCAAATCCACTTTGCACTACAAGTGCAAAGTGCAGTCACTGTAGATCTAAGGGGGACGTGCAAGGAAAATAAACAGCATTTTAGCTTGCACATGATTGGATGATAAAATCAGCAGAGCTTCCCCTCATAGATCTACCCCTCAGATTTACAGTGACTACACTTCCAAGTGCAGTTTGCACTTGTAGTGCAAAGCGAATTTGCCTCTCGTAAATAACCCCCATAGTGGGTCTTAGGCTGCATTCACACCTAGGCGTAGGCAATAGCGGCGTTTTCCGGCGTTTTTTCCAGCGTTTTGTCGCGCGTATTCATGCTAATATGCGCGTTTGCATACAGCGTTGTCCGACGTTTTTGTACTTTGACGTTTTTTTTTTTAGCCAATAGGAAAAACTATCATCTTTTTATCACTTGTTGCTATGTTGGTAGATTTTTTTAATCTTCTGCATGGGCGACAAGTTCTATTGACGAAACGCCCGTAGCAAACGCCCGTTGTCGCGCAAGTCGCTTGAATCGAGCGTTTCCATTACTTTCTATGGGAAATGGAAACGCTCAAATACGCGCATATCGCGCGATATGCGCAACAAAAAAGGGTCCGGAACTTTTATTGACTACATGCGATGCGCGTCAGGCGCATCGGCGTTCAGATGTGAACCATGCCCATAGCCTTACATTTTGGTCCCTCTGGCATTTGTGCGTGTCGCGCTACAGGCGACAAAACGCCAAGGTGTGAATGGGCTCTTAGAGGCGCAGAATGATTGCCGTGTTGTACGGTTCCCCATTTCAGTCTTTTGCTAGTAGACTTCCACTAAAAACAATATAATCTCCAGGTAGCTTACACTCCAACTCATTATCTTGCAGCATGGTACTGTTCTCAGTGTCGGACAGAAAACCACTAGAGGTGGTGGCAACAAATCTTATAAATCATGAAAAATAGGGCAAAACAAGTGAACAGAAGAAAAGAAAATAGAGACACCCATTTCTCTAACCCGTATAGGTTAGAAATGTAAAATGATAGACAATTTTGGCAGATATAAGCTACGATTAAATCCTGCGTTAGTCTGCATTATTTATTTGCCAAGAGTGTATTCTGCCAGCAGTTGTTCATGTTTATACGGTAAACTTCCTGCCTGACATGACACTGCCTGCAAAACAGACATCCCGCTACTCGGCTTTTACCTGTGCCTCTGCTCCCAGCATGCAGCCAGTGTGGCAGGTGCTCTAACAGCAGGTATCCTAGCTGCTATGAAAGTAACAGCCTGTTGCAGATTAAAGATTAATATAAAAAGTTTATTATCAGTCTAGAATAAATGTCTGACTGGACTTGGGCACAATAGCAAAAGTATAAATTTACACTTGAAACTGTTAGCAGCATAAATGACATTCATATTTGAGATACTAGAACAGCAAGGTCTCCCTGGTTCAGTCCTGGATCTGTTCCTATCCAGCTGCTAGTTTTGAGTGTTCCCTTCTACCTCTCTTTCTATGTTTCAGCACACTCTGTTGTAGTGTCCAGACTATAAAATAAAACCAAAAAATTAATGGGCATTGCAGGAACACTCATTATGGCCACAGCGAGTGTGCAAATCCAAAAAGTCAAGCACACGTCGCACCAACACAGTCCCCAAAAAACAATAACTGGTACATCTGTAATGGCTGGACTGACCCTTCAACAGGAATGTCAAGTCTTAAGCTCTGTACACACGATGGGTTTGTCCGATGAAAACAGACTGTTTTCATCGGACAAACCAATCGTGTGTGGGCCCCATCGGTTTGTTTTCCATTGGTGAAAAAAAAAATAGAACACGTTATAAATTTTTCCTATGGATAAAAAAATAACACGATAGAAAAAAAATAATATATATATATATATATATATATATATATATATATATATATATATAAAAAACTTCATTTTTCTCAGAACGTCGTCGCGTTTTACGTCACCGCGTTTTGGCACGGTCGGATTTTTGACCGATGGTGTGTAGGCAAGACTGATGAAAGTGAGTTTCATCGGATATCCGACGAAAAAAATCCATCGGATTAGATCCTATCAGATATCCGATCGTGTGCACGATGCTTTAGGCAGGCCATATATTATACAATTTTTCTTGCGGCTTCAGTCTTCTTCCTACTGCGCATGTGCGAGTCGACTGCGCTTTCCGAATTGCCCCACTGTCTTCTGGGACCCGCATGTCTTCCAGAAGGCAGCGGGGGAGGAAAGAGCACAGGGCGGATATAAATCAATCAATGATTGGGGGGAAAAAAAAAAAATAGAAAAGCCGTATTGGATTATTACATTTACTTTAATAAGCTTTTGGAGTAAAACATCCATATAAAAGATAGTTTTCTATTTAAAATAAATCATTTAGCTTATTCAGCATGAAATGGAACTTGGTTATGTAGCATGAGGCTGTATATTCTCCAAAATGTACACTTTTGGCAAACTTATTCATTGAATCCAATTCACACAATTTCATGGTAACCATGAGCTAAAAAAAAAGAAAAAAAAAAAAGTTCGGGAATATTCCGTTATCCCATTGTTTTGCAAATCTACGTACACTACAAACTGTATGATTAAATTGGTTCTGATATCGCCGTTTTACTAAGCTGACAGCTTTTTATTCTAAATAGAAAACCTTAATTTTGTTTGCAAGTATTAAAGATTTTAACTACCAGCAAGAATAAGTCCTTACATTTAAGAAGCACCTGTCATTTCAGATCTATTATGGCAGCGCCTGTTAGTGGGCATCCACTCGCTTTCTGCCGTCACATCCCTCACCAAGTTGTGTAAATCCTGCATCACCTGCCATCCCATTAAAGTGAATATGGCTGTCGGTGAGTCAACAGCGGGTCAGATGAGGAGCCGCTGCGGGACAGGTGACAGTTGCCCTTTAAAAATTATGGATTTAAAAATCGAGTCCATTTAAATCAAGCGTTTCTACTAGCGATTTAAATCCCGATTTAAACCAAATGCACACTGGAAGAGGGGCTAGAAGTTTCGTAGACCGCCACACAAAGATGTAGCGATCTTACACGGAAGTGGGAGCGAATACCTGGTTTTGGAAGTCCCTACACATGACGGTATACCAAAACAGCGAACTGTCCTGCAGAAATTGACTGCATTCTTTGAGCCGGGTGTACCAAGATGGTGCTGAACCGATCACGTGCACCATGGCGGAGGAAGAGAGCTCTTCAGAGACCAGTTGATCGGCCTCTTTGGCGTGTACCTGTATATCCCGCCCTGCTTCAGAAGATCTTTCTCCGACAGCCCAACCACTCTTAGTTTGGCAAAGTTCAAAAAAGCCAAGCAGGGAGAACTGCACAGAGAGGAATCCGACATGGAAATCAGTGATTCAGAGCAACCCATTTAAACTTCCCTGGAGACACTCTTCACATTGATATGAAGATGTTCAACCCTATCGAAGCTTCTGTTCAGGATCTGCAGCAGAGAATGTCTCACGTGGAGCACAAGATGGATGATGCTTTCTCTGCTCAAAATAATCTTGTGGATGTCTATAAAAATAATAAAATGATATACAGAGCATAGCAACAAAGCTAGCAGACATGGAAGACCAACCCCGCAGAAATAATAAATTCCGCGGCATCCCCAAATTTCTTTTTGCGATCGATCTAAAAAGCTTTCTGCGCCAATTACTACACACGCTTGTACCAGAGGCTAGTGATCTTGAATTGGTGATAGATAGGGCACATAGATTGTACAAAACAGCATTCCTACCTGATACGGTGCCAAGAGACATTTTGGCTATAACCCACTATTACTATATCAAAGAGAATGCCATGCATGCAATGAGGAAGAACCCACAATTAAGTGGACAAATTTCAGGCATTAATATACGGATTTATCCCAAGCTACCATCCAGCACAGGAAAAAAAGATTCTCACTACCACCAAAGCTTTAAGAACCCATAATATAATCCATTGCTGGGGGACCCCATAAAGAACTCACTGCGACGTATCAAGACAAAACGGTTAACATATTTTCACTGGAAGCTAGCATTCGATACCTAAATCGGTGTTCCAGCCAAAAAAAAAAATGTTTTTTTTTTTTTAAAACCAGCAGCTACACATACTGCAGCTGCTGGCTTTTAATAAATGGACACTAAACTGTCCTGGAGTCCAGCGATGTTGGCACCCGCAACTGATGTTTCCATCAGCTGTCAGGTGCTGCCGCCATTGCGCGCAAGGGTGCCCGCAAGTGTAGCTTTTCGGCTTCACGCTGGGAAACCCTACTGCGCATGCGAAGAAGAGAGAAGAGAGGGAGGAGACCGCAGCCCAGAATACCATAAGTGGCAAAGGATACCTGTCAAAAACAGGTATCCTGTCCCCGCTCCCCCCGAAAGGTGCCAATTGTGTCATGGTCGACCATGACAAGGCCTGTTCGGAGTGGAACCTGTCCTGTTAAATCGCTGTATGGTGTTGGCCACCATGCTGCAGCTCAGTTGCAGGGTCTTGACAATCTTCTTATAGCCTAGGCTAGTGATGGCGAACCTTGGCACCCCAGATGTTTTGGAACTACGTTTCCCACGATGCTCAACTATACTGCAGAGTGCATGAGCATCATGGAAAATGTAGTTCCAAAACATCTGGGGTGCCAAGGTTCGCCATCACTGGCCTAGGCAATCGAGTTCTTTGCCATGAGGTGCCGTGTTAAACTTCCAGGAGAGAAAAAGAGAAAGAACAACATTTAACACACTGGCTCCCCATTCACTACAGGAGAGTCAGGACGCTCTCTACGTTGCAGATAGAGAAAGGAGCTGTGTGTTAGTGGGTGGCCTGACTCTCCTGTAGTCCATGGGAGGGGGCGAGCACGACACTCCACACCAGGGAGAAAGCCTTGCATTACTGTGTGTAGTTACAGACAGAGGAACAGGAAGTGAGCATTTCTCAGAAGAAATAAGGACATTTAAAATCAAAATCGAAGGATGAGGTAAGTGAAGGAGGACTGCACTAAAGGTAAGGGAAGCCATTTAAGAAAAAAAAAAAAATTGTAACTTTACAACCCCTTTAATTGCTCCTAATCAAGTTGGGTTCGTAAAGAGAAGACAGGCACCTAATGGTACCCGTAGAATACGTAATCTAATCCGCCTAGCCGAGAGTTAAAAAAAAAAAAAAAAAAACACACAAACACACACACAGCCTATCTTGCCTTAGACCTAAATGTTCTAGGACAGAGGTTCTACACATTAATAGCAGTCCGATTGACCATAATGTGCCAATGGAAAAAAGATGTAGCACCCACACTTCAAGAGGTCATCTACACATCTCCCGATTTCGCTTATAGTATTCCTATGAATACCCTTTTGCTATTGCTCAAGGGAATAGGTCTCTCCATATATGGGGGTGGGTGGCTAAACAACTATAAATTAACTACCATCTCTTGAAAATATTAATTTACATTTGATGGGATAGGGACAGAACTGATCTTATTCATGACAAGTGAGGATATGTTGTTAACATTTGGTTAATGTTTTTTTTCATGTCTATTTCTTCTAATTTGTTCATGGTTTAGCTTAAATTACTTATAAGTTACAAGATTCTGAGAAGGACTGGCAAACCTTATTCTAGAACTGGCATAGGACATCAAACTTTTGCAATATTACTTTTGTTGCAACTATCTTTAGCTTCTGTATTGTATTACCACTTAACCATAACTTATGTTGATATTTTGTCAGTATTTGAGTCTTCTCTTCTAATGTACTATGACTTGTATGCTTAAAAGGTCAATAAAAAAAAAATCTCAGTTTTTGGAAGGTTTAAGCTCTTAGAAACTGCTTACAGAAAGCAAGACTTCATACCGAAGATACAAGGTAGATATTTGCCAGCACACAAAGAAACGGCACAGAGTGGCGTCCAAACGGATAGTTTACTGCATGATCACAACACAAGAAAAGTGCAACGTGTCGGAGTGGCGCAAGACCCCTTCGTCGTCACATGCCTGACGAAGGGGTTCTGTGTGACTCCAAAACGTTGCACTTTTGTGTTGTGATCATGCAGTAAACTATCCGTTTGGACGCCACTCTGTTACGTTTCTTGGTGTGCTGGCAAATATCAACCTTGTGACTTGAACCAGTATCCAGCTGGTTGTTGCTACAGCCCCCCATTTCAGGAACGTGTGCGATGGGAATATGAAACACAACATTTCATACCGAAGTTAGACACAGCGGTGAACAATCTGGAAGCTGAAGAGCTAGACTCTGAGATTTTCTCCAGTAAAGGTACTTCCTCAGTTTCCTACAAAAAAACAACATGGAAAATCATGAATATTCAGACTCTGAAAAGCCTAACTTACATTTTCAGAAGAAAAAAAAAAAAAACATTCAAGCTATAGATACAAGCCTAATTTACATTTTCACAAAAAATACACACACAAATCCCATCGTGTTTCCCTGAAAATAAGCAAGGGTCTTATATTAATTTTGGCAACAAAAGACACAGTAGGGCTTATTTTCAGGGTAGGTCTTACCATATAATGTGATGTCTTCTCTCCCCCTCTCCCTCCCTGTCAGGAATCCCCAGTGTGAGTCAAGTTAAAATGCTTGTAAAATCATATGATCTACTCCATTACAGTATTATATAATGTACAATGTGTGCGTTTCTGTAATATAAACGTGCCAAATACCTTCATTATAGCGCCACTCTGTACTTCCGTGACGCGCCGGAGCTCTTTTCCCCACTCCGAGCACTGCAGAGGGGGGCCGTACCGAAGGTATTTGGCAAAATTATATTACAGAAACACACACATTGTACATTATATACTCCAGAAATAGAGTGGATTATAGGATTTTACAAGCATTTTAAACTAGGGCTTATTTTCGGGGTAGGGCTTATATTGCAGCTCTCCTAGAAAATAATGCTAGGTCTTATTTTCGGGAAAACACGGTAGAACAGGTTCTGGGATCAAAAAGGTCCAAGTCAAAAAATGGCAGCCAAACTACATGGAAAGGCCCGAGACCTTTGCATTCCTGACATTCTAGGGGACAAAAACTCTGACCAAAGAGGTTGTCTGACCCGACAACCAAATTTATTAGGGAAGCCTTACCAGGAAAACCCCTGTATATGGACCATTTTATTTTTTTGGTTTAGTATAAAATGGGGAAAGGTTTTTACAGCTATCTGGACTCCTTTAGAAAGACTTCCCCTCACTTTGTGTCCTGGACCAGACAAGACGCGAGGGAAAAAAAAAAAAATCTAAAACAGGGAAGCCGACAAAGGTTCTATTATATTCCCTACAAAAAAAAGCAAGCAAGCTGTTGGAGGTTTTCCCTCACTTCCTGTTCTGGGACAACTGACCAAACAGGAAGTAAACAGACCTCTACCAGCAAGAAAACCTGACAGGACTTCTAATCCTTTCCCACTTTTTCCAAAACTAAACAAAAAGCATTCAGGCTACAGATACAATTTTGATCATGTAAGGTCTTTATCTCCGTTTAGAAAAAGATAGAGATTTAGGTGTGATGTGAAACTGGACTACCCACTAGGAATGTGGGGCAAATAAGAGAACACATTATATGTCTGCTAAGGACATCTTGCATTGTGACTGAAGCACTTTGATTGGTTGACAAACAGCATACCCGAGTGGCCCTTTGTGGTTGTGTGGATATCAGTGGTTCAGTGGATACCAGTGGTTCAGTGGATATCAGTTGTTGTTCAGGTAGTGAAGTATCACACAATTTCTTCCTCTTGACTGGCGGTTCAGCTTTTTTACATAGGTTACCTGGGAAACCATAAAGAGAAGATAGAAGCTTTTTACATGCAGACTTGAAAAAAAGTTACTGATCAGTAATAAGAAAAAGGGGAGAAAAACAGAAGACATACTGTATGCCTGATCCATTACCTGCTTTCATTGAACGTGTATACAAAATTAAAATATTTAGTACAGTTCTGCAATACATCCACAGTTTCCCATATTTAGCCCTTTAACCATGCTGCAAGTACAGAACAACAATTATTAGTGCTCTCCTATATTGCTGTTTGAGCTGACAAAGTGTTTTTCTTTAAAGCGGAGGTTCACCCTTTAAAACATTTTTTGACACTACACAAAGTCGCGCCATCCTACCGACACAAGGCCAGTGTTTTTTTTTTGTCAGCACATACCTGTTAATCCCGATTTTCACCTCACGGCGATCCTGCGGGAGTGGGCGTTCCCAAGCACTGCCTGTGATTGACAGGCTTCCGAACGGCGCATACTGCGCGTCACAGGTTGCCGGCAGAACCCGAACGTCGGTGCGCAGGCGCCGTATAGAGCCGCACCGACGTTCGGGTTTTTCCGGCAACCTGTGAGGCGCAGTATGCGCCGTTCGGAAGCCTGTCAATCACAGGCAGTGCTTGGGAACGCCCACTCCCGCGGGATCGCCGTGAGGTGAAAATCGGGATTAACAGGTATGTGCTGACAAAAAAAAAAAAAAAAACACCGGCCTTGTGTCGGTAGGATGGCGCGACTTTGTGTAGTGTCAAAAAATGTTTTAAAGGGTGAACCTCCGCTTTAAGCAAAGTTGCACTAAAAAGGTAAAAATTCCGCTCATCTGTCCCCCCATCTCTCCAGTGCCACATTTGGCACCTCATTTTCCGACAGGTTTCCCTTCCCCACTTCTGAAGACTGCGCCGTCCCTCGGAAGTTCAGCCCGCTTCCTCCGCCAGGCCAATTAGAAAGCGCACGGCCAGTTTCCCTTATCAGGAGGGCCGGTGCCTGCACCCGACCATTGGCTGGGGTGCCAACATTGTGAGAATTCTGGACAGGTAAGTGTCCTAATATTCAAAGTCAGCAGCTACAGTATGTGTCGCTGCCGACTTACTTTAAGCTTTAAAGTGATTGTTAAAAAAAAAAAAAACACACACACACACCTTTACAAACATGTCATACTTGCCTCCACTGTGCAGTTAGTTTTGCAGAGTGGCCCCGGTCCTCCTGTTCTGGTGTCCCTGTCTCGGCTCCTCCCTGCAATTGCTAACCCCCTCTGGGAATCTCCCAAGGGGGTTAGCTTGCTGGCGCGCTCCCTGTCATACACTCTACACCCATAGACACAGAATGTATGACTCGGTCCCGCCCCCGGCGGCCGCATCATTGGATTTGATTGACAGCAGCGGGAGCCAATGGCTAAGCTGCTATCAATATATCCAACCAATGCAGAGACTCTGTGGAGAAGAGGACACACAGCAGGTGAACGGGCTCAGGTAAGTAAAACGGGGGGCTGGGGGCCCGTGACAGCGAGGTGTTTTTTCAGCTTAATGCAAAGGATGCATTAAGGTGAAAAAACACAAACCTTTACAACCCCTTTAAGCTCTGAAATCCCAATCACACAGCGTCTTCTCATCTCCACAATCCTTCGACTGGCTGCAGGCAGCGGTCAACCAAATTTTCCACCCAGCTCTTCCAATTTTTTAATCCAAAGTTTTTTGAACTGTGTGGTGCTGACAGCTGAAATTCAAGCCATGTATGGCCAGAGTAAAAAAAGTGTTCTTGAACAAGTTGTGCTTCCTGGATTACAATACCGGTTGAACAGAAATTAAATCTTTTTGCTGGTAAGACCATTTCCACCATGTATTGATCTGGGGGTCCTAGTAGATGACAGACTCAGCAATAACATGCAAGGCCAAGCTGCAAGCAAAGCCAACAGAATTTTGGCATGCATTAAAAAAGGGAATAAACTCCAGGAGATAAAAAGGCCAATTCTCCTGCTCTACAAGACTCTGGTCCGGCCGCACCTGGAGTATGCTGTCCAGTTCTGGGCACCAGTCCTCAGGAAGGATGTGCTGGAAATGAAGAGAATCCAGAGAAGGGCAACAAAGCTAATAAGGGGACTGGAGGATCTCAGCTATGGGGAAAGGCTACAAGCATTAAATGTATTCTCTCTGGAGAGGAGATATGATAGCGATATACAAATACCGTACCAGTGATCCTAGCATAGGGAATAACTTTTCAGTGAAAGGGACAAAAAAAAAAAAAAAAACCCCACGTGGCCATTCACTGAAATTGGAAGAGAAGTGGTTTAACCTTAAAATGAGTTGTAAAGGAAAACATTTTTTTTCTGAAATGATTGTTTACAGGGTATAGAGACAGAATAGTTAACTGATTCCTTTTAACATCGATTAAAAATATATAAAAAAATCAATCATATAATGTACCTACAGTTTCGTTTTTGCATGTTATCCTGCCTCTGTGCTAGACAGAGCCATAGAGCAGTGATGGTTTGGAAAATGAAACTAGAATCTCCCAGTACTGTGGTCATCAGGAAACAGACAACCAGGAAGTGTCCAGAACAGAGAAGGATTACAGCAACATCAGAGCAAAAACGAACAATGAGGACATGAAACCAGGACTGCAGTAAGGTAAAGGAAACCATTTAGCTAAAAAAATAAAATTAAAAAAAAAAAAAAAAAACTTTAGTGACCCTTTAATCTGTGTAGAGGGTTCTTTACTGCCTGTAAGGATGGGGAATTCTCTTCCACAAGCAGTAGGATCAGCAGGGAGCAACGATAATTTCTACAAAAACTATTAGATGGGCATCTTAACGATTACAATATATAGAGATATACGATTATTGACATACGCAGTCACACAGGTTGAACAGGACGGACTGGTGTCTTTGAGCCTTACCGACTACAACTATGCTGGTCTTGAATATTTCATAAAAAAAAAATCTGATAAGTCAGTCTGTCTATTCTAAAATGACGATCATACATTTATAGATCTATTGCCACATCAGAACAATCAATCGATTTTATTTACCATAGTCGTTGCTTCCCAAGGTGTTGCACTTTGTTCCTTCTCCCTCCTCAGAGAATCCTGGAAATTTAAGTTTTCCTTCAGTTTCCTCAACTGCTTGGAAAGCATTTCGAAAGGAGGAAATTTTGTCCTTTAGTATTGAATTCCGTGGAGATATAAAGGGATTGGACTGTAAAAAGTTGAAACAAAAAGCTGCTAGTATTACCAACATGTGAAAATATGAAAGGGCCCATCTCCCAGGTCCTGCAATATTACAGAGGCCAATAAGTGCATAAGAGTGAGAAATCCTTTTCCTTCTACATAGCTTCATACAGATTTGTGTTCATCACCCGTACTTCTCTGTACCCCTCCCTATGGTTTACAATGACCCAGCGGACTATAGCCATCCTCGTGCAGACATGACCAGGCCACACTGAGTGATGGTTCTTTAGCAGGGAATCGATCACTGTTCATTAACCCCTTCAGCACCGAAAGTTTTTACCCCCTTGACCACTTAAGGACCGCCTCCTGCACATTTACGTCGGCAGAATGGCACATGCACGTATAGGTACGTCCTGTGCTAGTACCCAGCCGTGGGTCGCAGACACGCGCCCACGACCCGGTCCGAAGCACCGGGACCTGCGGACCCGATCGCCGCTGGAGTCCCGCGATCGTTCCCCGGAGCTGAAGAATGGGGAGAGCTGTATGTAAACACAGCTTCCCCGTTCTTCACTGTGGCGGCGTCATCGATCGTGTGATCCCTTTTATAGGGATACACAATTGAGGTCGTCACACCTACAACCACACCCCCTACAGTTAGAAACACAAATTAGGTCACACATAACCCCTTCAGCGCCCCCTTGTGGTTAACTCCCAAACTGCAATTGTCATTTTCACAGTAAACAATGCATTTTAAAATGCATTTTTTTGCTGTGAAAATGACAAAGGTCCCAAAAATGTGTCAAAATTGTCCGAAGTGTCCGCCATAATGTCGCAGTCACACAAAAAAAAAAAAAAAAAAAAAAAAAAAAAACTATCCCCTATTTTGTAAACGCTATAAATTTTGCGCAAACCAACCGATAAACACTTAATCCGATTTATTTTACCAAAAATAGGTAGAAGAATACGTATCGGCCTAAACTGACGAAAAAAAATAAATACGTTTTAAATATTTTTGGGGGATATTTATTATAGCAAAAAGTAAAAAATATTGCATTTTTTTCAAAATTGTCGCTCTATTTTTGTTTATAGCGCAAAAAATAAAAACCGCAGAGGTCAACAAATACCACCAAAAGAAAGCTATTTGTGGGGAAAAAAGGACCCCAATTTTGTTTGGGGAGTCACGTCGCACCACCGCGCAATTGTCTGTTAAAGCGACGCAGTGCCGAATCGCAAAACCTGGCCGGTTCCTTTAGCTGCCTAAAGGTCCGGGTCTTAAGTGGTTAATAACCAGGCCATTTTTTTGCAATACAGCACTGCGTTATTTTAACTAGGGCTGAAACAACTAATCGATTAATTTTATAATCGATTACCATTTTCATAATCGATTAATCGCCCAGTAACACAATGGGGTAAAAAAAAAAAAAAAAAAATTAACCCTTTATAGTACAAAAAGAGCAAATAATCGCTACTGTAAATATTACTTTCACTGTTTCACATTAAAAAATAAATAAAAAATGAACACCTTACGGTAGCGATTATTTGATCTTTTTGTACTATAAAAGGGAAAATGTTAGTTATGTTACTAAACATCTTAGGCCTGGTTCACACCTATGCATTTTTTGCAGAAACGCACTACAGTTCATTTACTATGGGACACGTTCACATCTCTGCTTTTTTCAGCTGCTGCAGATTTGAAACGGCGCAAGGACTTTTTTCCAACACAAAACAGTGTTTTTTTTGGTTAAATATATTTCAATGGAGAAGCTGGAGAAAAACACGTAATGAGTTTTTGCAGCAATTTGTGTTTTTTAAAAGCAAACTGCATAGGTTTATACTGAGCCTTATGCTGGCCACACAGATCAATTTTCAGAGAATATTAATGCGAAAAATCGTTGTACATTCGCTGAATAAAAGAATTTTGTTAGAAATTTTCACTTGCTTTTAAAATTAAATGTCATTGTTTTTTTTTAATTATTTAACCGATTAAATCGAAACAATAAAATCGGCCAACTAATAGATTATGAAAATAATCGTTAGTTGCAGCCCTAATTTTAACTGACAATTGCATGGTCGTGCGACGCTGTACCCAAATAAAATTGATGCAACTCCCCCCCCCCCCCCCCAAATAAAAGTTACTGTATAAATGTGACTGGCAGGGAAGGGGTGAACATCAAGGGCGATCAAAAGGGTTAAGTGTGTTCCCTGGGAGTGTTTTCTAACTGTGTGGGGGGGGGGGGGGTGGTCTGACAGGAACAACACAGAAATCCTTGCAAGCAGGAACACTGAACAGAAAAAATCTGAACTTCCCAGTCAGCACGGGGATTCCATTGACGGGCTGCCCTGCGTGCAGTATCTATTGCACTAAATGGCGTACAGGTATGTTTTGCTCAATAGAGACACTGTATATATGCGGTGGGCGGTCTTTAAGTGGTTAAAGCACCTGAGAAATTCACCTGCATTGAATGTCAGATTCACTGCTCTATAAATAACCCCCTTGGTGTCTCCAAAACTATACTAGAGTTTTTGCAGCTGTAGCATCTTACATAGAGTAAAATGACTGTTTACCAGAGGCTCAGGAGTGGTCTTCTTGCTTCTCTGCAGTGCAATTTGGCGAATCAGAAAATTCATTTCGGGTGATCCGCGGACACCGATTGTAGATCTACGCCTGTATTTGCGCAGTGTTTTTGGGGATTTTCCTAAACAGGAAGGAATTGACAGACCAATTAGAAAACAAATAATAATAAAAAAAAAAAAAATATGTTGTATATGTTAACCACCGGAAGATTTATCCCCTTCATGACCAGGACACTTTATGCGATACTGGTCGGCACCACATTACTTTGACAATTGCGCAGTCATGAAAGGCTGTACACAAATGAAAATTTATGTAATTTGGTGGTATTTGATCTAGGGATGCACCAATGCCACTTTAACACCGAGTACCGATACTTTACCTCAGGTACTCGTCGATACCAATTACTGATACCTGCCGCGTAGGTAGGAGGGTGGTTTGGCAGGGGGATGTTAGGGAGTTGGGCGAGGCTGGAATGAGGGCAGGGTGGGAAGTAGAGGGGTAAGTGAGGGCAGCCTGTGTCACCCCTCATCCAGCCTCTGCCCCCCCACCCCCTCTATTTTTTTTACTAGTAATGGCGGCGCTCAGCGATTTTTAGAGGGACTGACATTGCGGCAGACAAATGGGACACCGACACAAATAACTGCTAAAAAAGGATGCACGGTCACTGTACTGACACTGGCAGCGAAGGGGTGAAAAATCAGGGGCGATCAATGGGTTACATGAATTGCCTCGGAGTGCTTTCTTACTGTCTGGGAGATGATTTAACTGTATGAAGACAGAGATGAGTGTTCCTGCTTAGCAGAAACACAAGATCCGTCTCCCTTACCAGAACGACGATCTGCCTTGTTTACATAGGCAGACCGCTGTTCTGCCTCTCTCGAAACGATTGCTGGGATTGGTTCCCGCTGTGTCCAATCTGTGCCCCAATACGCGAGAAGAGAGAGGAAAAAAAAAAAAAAAAAACTCATGTACAGGTACGTTATTTTGCTCTTAAGGGTCGCTCTGCTGCAGTATAAGTATGAAGGGTGGTCCTTAACCTCTTGACCACCGCCCCATGTCAAAAAGACGTCCTCTTTTTGAAGTTGAATAGCTCGATAACGGCAGCAGCTGCTGCCACAACCGAGATATTCATCTTTTCAGGGGGCGGTGGTGTACACGATAACGGCGGTCTCCGCGGCGGATTCGCCGTTATCGGTGGCGGGAGAGGGCCCCCCCCCTCCCGCCGCTTACCGGAGCCGTCGGTAGCGGCGGAGGGGATCGGATGTGTCTGGCAGCTGAGCGGGGACGGGACTGAAGGAGAAATCTCCTTCACCCGTCCTCATAGCTCTGCTGGGCGGAAGTGACGTCAAAACGTCAGTCCCGCCCAGCCTCTTAAAGAAACATTTTTTTTTTGTCATTTGAAAAAATGACTTTTTTTTTTTATTTTTTTTTTTGCATTTAAGTCTAATTATGAGATCTGAGGTCTTTCTGACCCCAGATCTCATATTTAAGAGGACCTGCCATGCTTTTTTCTATTACAAGGGATGTTTACATTCCTTGTAATAGGAATAAAAGTGATCAATTTTTTTTTTTTTTTTTTCAGTGTAAAAAATTATAAAACTAAATAAAAATAAATAAGAAAACCCCAAAAAAAATTTTTAAAGCGCCCCGTCCCGACGAGCTCGCGCGCAGAAGCAAACGCATACGCGAGTAGCGCCCGCATATGAAAACGGTATTCAAACCACACAAGTGAGGTATTGCCGCGATCGTTAGAGTGAGAGCAATAATTCTAGCCCTAGACCTACTCTGCAACTCAAAAAATGCAACCTGTAGAATTTTTTAAACGTCGCCTATCGAGATTTTTAAGGGTAAAAGTTTGACGCCATGCCACGAGCGGGCGCAATTTTTAAGCGTGACATGTTGGGTATCATTTTACTCGGCGTAACATTATCTTTCACAATATATAAAAAAATTGGGCAAAATGTATTGTTGTCTTATTTTTTAATTCAAAAAAGTGATTTTTATCCAAAAAAAGTGCGCTTGTAAGACCGCTGCGCAAATACGGTGTGACAAAAAGTATTGCAATGACTGCCATTTTATTCCCTAGGATGTCTGCTAAAAAAAAATATATAATGTTTGGGGGTTCTGATTAATTTTCTAGCAAAAAAATTGTGATTTTCACATGAAGGAGAGAAGTGCCAGAATTTACCTGGTGGGCAAGTGGTTAGGAGGTTATTATCCCTTTAATAGTACCCCCTTGCATAGAAAAAAAAAACGAATTTTTGGGTGCACAAAGCTTCATAGTGTCACAGCACCATGCAGTTGCGTGGCTGCATTTTGGGAAAAGAGGTCAGGGTTGTGCAGATTTCACTTGCAGGGACTTTCATGCACGCCGACATCAGTATTCATGCGCGCCAGTTATGCGCCCTGTTCACATCCATGTTGATGTAGTGTCAGTTTTTTTTTTTTCCAGTGCAGAAAACTGCATACATGTTGCCTATTCCTGCACACGATACCAGTGTTGTGGTGTGAACAGGCCACATAAAGAACAATTGTTTTATTTTGTATCCTTGCAGAATGCGTTCAGAAAAACTGAGGTCTTTGTCCCATGGTGTGAACGAGTCCTTACGGTTACAAAATCTTTGGAGCCTGTATAAACCAATTTAACTAAAGTTAGCCAAAAGTTATAATCCCGACAGAACGCTTTCTAACATACAGGATCGCAACATATGTGGTATTGTAATCTTAACAATAGTGTGGTTTAAATTGTGTAAATTAAATATCAAATATATGAATGTAGAATGTACATCATATGTTTTTATCAAGAAGCTCCGATTAGAACTTACACCTGTCCTAATGTGACATCACCGGGCCAATCACCAACCACTGCCATAAGAGGCAAATGAATGAGTCCCATTCCCCTCCATTGCCAAAGTAAAGCTGGGTACACACTAGAGCTGCACCATTCTGGCCAAAATGAGAATCACAGTTCTTTTGCTTAGAATGAAGATCACGATTCTCTCGGCGTAAAATTTTTCACATTAAACAAAAAAAATGTGGGCTAACTTTACTGGTTCGCGAAACAGCACAAGGAGGAGCACGATTTTTTAAAACTGCACGGCCCCTGTCTATGTCACAGACTCTGGTACACAGCCGTTGGTATTACAAGTTATTACCACCAGATTGTAAGCTGGCGCCATCTGGTGGTGGCCGTTGGTATTACAAGTTATTACCACCAGATGTGTAAGCTGTCGCCATCTGGTGGTGGCCGTTGGTATTACAAGTTAAGTATTACAAGTTAAACAGCAATTCTAATGTAATTTTTCACTATTTTCACTGCCATCTTCTTCCCTCTAATTAGAACCCCCAAACATTATATATATTTTTTATCCTAACACCCTAGAGAATAAAATGGCGATCGTTGTAATACTTTCTGTCACGCCGTATTTGCGCAGCAGTCTTGCAAACGCCCTTTTTTTGGGAAAAAATTACACTTTTTTTAATTAAAAAATAAAACAGTAAAGTTATCCCCATTTTTTTTTTAACATTATGAAAGATAATGTTACACGGAGTAAATTGATACCCAACATGTCACGCTTCAAAATTACGTCCGCTCGTGGAATGGCGTCAAACTTTTACCCTTTAAAATCTCCATAGGCGACGTTTAAAAAACTCTACAGGTTGCATGTTTTGAGTTACAGAGGACTAGAGCTAGAATTATTGCTCTCGCTCTACTAATCGCGGCGATATCTCACATGTGTGGTTTGAACACCGTTTACATATGCGGTCGCTGCTCACGTATGTGTTCGCTTCTGTGCGCAAGCTCGTCGGGACGGGGCGCGTTTTCTGGCTCCTAACTTTTTTAGCTGGCTCCTAGATTCCAAGCAAATTTGTCAACCCATGCTCAAGTATATACGGTATATTGTATATCATTGTTGAGGACTGGCCTGAACATAACAATTACAGCAGGTTAAATATTCATACTTATATCTCTACTTGCCACCTACCTACAGAGTTGGTAAAGCTTTCACTTGAAATCCCAAAATCATCCACGGTGACATTGGAGAAATTGATTGGTGTGTTTGACTCCCCAATACGCCAATCAGAAGCATCGGTGTCCTCCCTGGGAGTAATACTGCCAGATCCTGCAGTCTTTTCTAGTGTAATGTCATCTTTTGGCTGCAAAGAGAAATCACTTCCCAATCCAGACCTCTCCTGATCACCTAGATTGGGACACTCTATTAGGTCTGCTGGTTTGCCAAGGTCGTTCTTCCCATCCAACTCAGCAGGGATGATGTTTTCTTTGGCTTCATCAGTACTGATGTATTTGGCATGAGCTCTGGCAGGAAAGGACAACATCTTATTACCAATGTCCGATACGGCTTCCTCGGCTACGACCAGAAACGATTGCTCTTCAGTCTTTGGGGGCAAGATAGGAATCTCCTGCAGCACTTTCCTTGTGGCCATTCTTTGCTCACCTAGAAAGGAGGAAGGATGGATACATGGTTACAAGCAGATCGCTGCAGAAACATTTATGTAACTTTTTCGCTGCCAGGCCCTGTGTGCCACTTTTAAACCATTTTTGCAATTTTTCCCTTTTCTTTTTTTATACTTTTCACTTATAGCTTTCAGAGTTTGTAAAAGACCCCACAAACCATATATTTTCTGAAAGCACAGGACCAGTAGAATAAAAAAATGATTAAGGCCCCATGATATTTGCACAAATGTTTATCAAAACAGTAATTTGTGCTAAAAATACACCAAAAAGCGTAATCTGTATTGAGTTAAAGCGGAGTTCCACCCAAAAGGGAAATTTCCGCTGAATTTGCTACCAAGCAGTGTAAAAGTGCTCTAAACCCGAAGGTCATCGATTCCAGGTTACTATAGCCGATCAAAACCAATCAGGGCTTTTTTCGGCGCTCTGATTAACCGGCGGAAGCGCCGGAATCTCCTGGGGGGACAGGATAGCCTAAGAAAGCTGTAGAAGGCGGCAGGAGGTCCCCTCCCACTGCTTGTAAAACCAATCCAGCAGCTAGTTAGCCACTAGAGTTTGCGTTTACAAGTGAGCCGACCATCAGAATCAGTGACCCGTCAGATTAGGTAACAGAATGGAACGTTCCGTCAGCTGCGCATGTGCTCCACCGCTACCAGGTTTGCTCATCTGACAGAACACCTGCAGTCAGAAGAAAGGCCCATACACATGATCGGATTTTCCCACAACAATTGTGTGATGGAAAGTTTTTGTTGGAAAATCCGACCGTTTGTATGCTCCATCGGACAATTGTTGCCGAATTTTCCGACAACAAATGTTGGATAGCATGCTTTCAAATTTTCCAACAACAAACGCATGCCATCGGATTACCCGATGGCGTGTACACAAGTCCGTCAGAACAAAATACGTTTTTTGCCACAATAAAGGTGTATATTCAGAGTGCGACAGTACTCCCCGCCACGATCCTGTGATGGACTGTTTCTGTGTCCAGAGTAGGTGTAGGCAGGGCTGGTGCTACCACTAGGGAGCCACCTAATGCACCCTGCTGCCCCTACGCTTTTCAGCAAGCAACCAAGTCTCAGCATCAGCCGCCACTTCATTCGCACATAGAGGCAGAGGACTGTCTGTGTCCCGACAACATTCATTGATGGGCACTGGAAGGATGCATTGATGGGTGCTGGATTAAAAAGGTGGGGTTTACATGGGCAGGAAAAAAAGAGGTGGAGCCAGTAAAATGAGGTTTCGCCTAAGGCAGGGGTGTCAAACTCGATTTCATTGTGGGCCGCATCAGCATTATGTCCTCAAAAGGGCCGCTTGTATCTGTAAGATTAGATGTCCAGTGCGTTCCCTCCCTTTACATTGGATGTCAAGAGCCACCCCACCATCAGAAGTTGAGTCCCCCACTCTCCCTTACATCACAGTGTACCCCCCTTTCCTTATGCTGCTGCAGGAAAAAAGCTGGATGCATTGCTTGAAAGCAGAAAGTAAGGGTCTAGAGTAGGACTGGAGCTCTCTGCAGCTCAAGTAGAGGTGCAAGGGGCACATGAAATGGCCTGGAGGGCCGGATTTGGCCCACGGGCCTTGTGTTTGACACCTGTGGCCTAGGTTGTCCCAGCCCTGGGTGTATGGATGTGAGGGGGGGGTTGTCAGGAGTCATGGGAACCAGTCTTGTGTGGGTAGAATTGGAGGATTGGGGGAAGTATATCTCCGTTCTGTAGACAAAAAAAATTAGTCATTAACCACTTAAGCCCCGGACCATTTCGCTGACCAGTGCACTTTTTGCGATTCGGCACTGCGTGGCTTTAACCAACAATTGCGCAGTTGTGCGACGTGGCTCCCAAACAAAATTGACGTCCTTTTTTTCACACAAATAGAGCTTTCTTTTGGTAGTATTTGATCACCTCTGCAGTTTTTATTTTTTGCGCTATAAACAAAAATAGAGTGACAATTTTGAAACAAAAGCTCTATTTTTTACTTTTTGCTATAATAAATATCCCAAAAAATATATAAAAAAGTTTTTTTCCCCTCAGTTTAGGCCAATTCGTATTCTTCTACATATTTTTGGTAAAAAAAAAAAAAAAAAAAGTCCCAATAAGCGTATATTGATTGGCTTGCGCAAAAGTTATTGCGTCTACAAAATAGGGGATAGAATTATGGCATTATCTTATTTTTTTATTTTTTACTAGTAATGGCGGCGATCTGCGATTTTTATTGTGACTTTACGGCGGACACATTTTTGGGATCATTGTCATTTTTACAGCGATCGGTGCTATAAAAATGCACCGATTACTGTGAAAACGACACTGGCAGTGAAGGGGTTAACCACTAGGTGGCGCTGAAGGGGTTCAGTGTGTCCGAGGGATGTGTTCTAACTGTAGGGGGAGATGGGCCGTGTGTGTGACACAACAGTGATCACTGCTTCTGATTACAGGGAGCTGTGTACACTGTCCTGTCACTAGGAAGACTAGGGAAATGCTTGTTTACATCAGCATTTCCCCCTTCTTCCTCACCGTGACACGATCGCTGGCATGCACGCGGACGAAGTCACAGAGCTTGTGGCAGGTGTGTGTCCACAGTGCCGCTCTTAATGGGCAACATACATACATATATATATATATATATATACATATATATATATATATATATATATATATATATATATATATATATATATATATATATATATATATATATATATATATATATACACACACACACACACACACACACACACACACACACACACACACACACACACACACACACACGTTGATCTGCTCAGCCGTGCCATTCTGGCGACGTATATCGGCGTGAGCCGGTCGGCAACCTGAGCAGACCTGCGAAAATGTTTTCAGCCCAGAGTCAGGCGTAGGGTTGCCACCTCATCCCTTTAAAATGGTACTAAAGCTTTGTGGATTAAAAAAAAAAAACATGTCAAACTTGCCTCCACTGTACAGTTCGGTTTGCACAGAGTGGCCCCGATCGTCCTCTTTTGGGGTCCCACGGCAGCACCTACCCGCAAGAGCTAACCCCCTCTGGGAAGCTCATTTCCGAGGGGGTTACCTTGTGAGCGCGGCCCTGTGACTCTACTCCACCCCCAGGCGGCTGCGTCATTGGATTTAAATGACAGCAGCGGGAGCCAATGGCTGCGCTGCTATCAAGCTGTCCAATGAAGAGCCGATCAGGCATTGGGAGAACGACGCGGGATCACACCCACCCTCGGGGCTCGGGTAAGTAAAACGGGGGCTGGGGGGGGGGCCAGTGACTGCAAGGTGCCAAAGCTTTACAACCCCTTTAAACCCGAACACATACCAATTACACAAATTCTGTGTCTGATTAAATGTCGTAATTAAACTCACTCAGTGGCTGATCTGCGTTAGATCAGCCACAGACCCGGTGTGTTCGGGTTTAAAGGGATGAGGTGGCAACCCTAGTCGGGCGTTGCACTCAGTACACAGTGGCAGGTACTGGTGTATTGGTATACTGGTACCGGTATATTGGATTTCTAGTAGAATCAACAGACTTCTTTCTGTACTTATAAAAAATGTATAGAATAAACAACATACAGTCTGGAATGAACAATGCATGCAGCCACCAGATCTAAGTATTCCTATGTACCAAAGCAATGACAACAAAGACATGCATAGAGCAGCCCCCCTCCCCCATATCACACACACTCATAGGAGACCTGTCTTCACTCTGTACAGTGGACGGGACAGCGGCGGTCCGGTGACATGCAGCGATCACACGCAGCTCCTCTTCTCCTCCTAAACGTTCAAATTCAAATCTGCCGCGAACATCCGGGTCCTTCCGCCCAGACAAAGTAGTTCCACGCCCCCACCTGACTCTGATCACAAGAACGGCTCTCATGGCGGGTCACATAAAGAACCAGCAGCCGGTGATCACACACGTACAGGTGGGACAGGACAGGAGTGAACCGGGGATAACGAAAAAGAACGGCATGGAATGCTCCGCGGAAGGATATCGCAAAGCGATAACGGTTAGTTGACCCGACGCATGCGCACACTGATTACTTCGCTGACCCCTGTTGCCGGCGCCGCCATTCTTGTTTTGGGCGAAGAAGTTGTATATCTTTAATAAAGACTGATTTATTCATTTAGGAAAAACAGAAAGATTTATTGTTTCTTTTTTATTATTATTGTTTTTTATTTGCGCCTGGAAATGTATTCGGTCCGCTGGGTTCTACATGTTTGCTAGACTCAGGGAAGTGTTCTCCGCCAATTCCTGTACAGTGAAATACATGTGGCGGGGATATGCTCAACCAGTCTGGAGTGGTGTCTCTGAACTATTCCGGTATCATAAAAAAAAGCTTGACCTGTGAAAATCCTTGGGTTGGAATGACCTGCCCTCATCCAACATGGCGTTTCAGGGCATTTTCTTCCCAGCCAATGGAGGTGAGGAAGAGACTCTCAAATGTATGGAAGGCGGTCCTTCGTTCTGCCACCGTGAAAAGTTTGCAGATACGCCCACCGTGAAGACATTCCGTCCCCGCCCACTCCCTGCTCTGATTGGATAATCAATGTCTCGCCGTGGATCTGGGATTGGTGGGATCGTGGAGCTGTCACGTTGCTCCGCAGCTCTCTTCCGGGTTGGCTGGAGAGGGGAGTTGGTTGGTGTGGGAAGGGACCCGAGTATGAAGAGGGTGACCCTGTTCGTGAAGGGGAGTGCTCAGACCGGCAAGGTGAGGAGGAGATTGGCAGGGCTACCTGGGTGTGGGCTCCTTCAGGTGTGGCAACTCCCAAGTATAGATACCCCAGGTGTGGGCACTCCCAAGTATAGATACCCCAGGTGTGGGCTCCACCAGGTGTGGCAACTCCCAAGTATAGATACCCCAGGTGTGGGAACTCCCAAGTATAGATACCCCAGGTGTGGGAACTCCCAAGTATAGATACCCCAGGTGTGGGAACTCCCAAGTATAGATACCCCAGGTGTGGGCTCCACCAGGTGTGGCAACTCCCAAGTATAGATACCCCAGGTGTGGGCTCCACCAGGTGTGGCAACTCCCAAGTATAGATACCCCAGGTGTGGGCTCCACCAGATGTGGCAACTCCCGAGTATAGATACCCCAGGTGTGGGAACTCCCAAGTATAGATACTCCAGGTGTGGGCTCCACCAGGTGTAGGAGTTCCAAAGTATAGGTTGTTTCAGGTGTGGGCTTCCCTAGACTTAGACTTCTACAGGTGTCCCTAATGTATTGGGTTCCCTCGGGCGGAGGGGCTATTCAGGTACGGGTTCCCCCCAGGCGGAGGGCCTTTTCAGGTGTGGGTTCCCCTCAGGCGGAGGGCCTTTTCAGGTGCGGGTTTCCTTCGGGCGGAGGGCCTTTTCAGGTGCGGGTTTCCCCCCCGGGCGGAGGGTCTATTCAGGTGCGGGTTTCCCCCCCGGGCGGAGGGTCTATTGAGGTGCGGGTTTCCCCCCCGGGCGGAGGGTCTATTGAGGTGCGGGTTTCCCCCCCGGGCGGAGGGTCTATTGAGGTGCGGGTTTCCCCCCCGGGCGGAGGGTCTATTGAGGTGCGGGTTTCCCCCGGGCGGAGGGTCTATTCAGGTGCGGGTTTCCCCCTGGGCGGAGGGTCTTTTCTAGTGCGGGTTCCCCCCCGGGCGGAGGGTCTTTTGAGGCGCGGGTTCCCCCCCGGGCGGAGGGTCTTTTGAGGTGCGGGTTCCCCCCCGGGCGGAGGGTCTTTTGAGGCGCGGGTTCCCCCCGGGCGGAGGGTCTTTTGAGGCGCGGGTTCCCCCCCGGGCGGAGGGTCTTTTGAGGTGCGGGTTCCCCCCCGGGCGGAGGGTCTTTTGAGGTGCGGGTTCCCCCCCGGGCGGAGGGTCTTTTGAGGCGCGGGTTCCCCCCGGGCGGAGGGTCTTTTGAGGCGCGGGAACCCCTAGGTGTGGGCTGCCCCAGGTATAGGCTTCTTCAGGTATAGCCTCCCCCTGATATGGGAACTCCTAGTTTTAGGCTCCCCCAGGTGTGGAAATTCCCAAGTATATATAGTATGGAGGGGGAAAACCTTAAGGCTCGGGCTTTAGAGGCATTGTAGACCACATGAAATTTGTAAAAATATATAAACTTTATTGGTACAACACATTAAAACATTTTTTTGCATGGAGCAAAGACATTGAACTTAAAAACACGTTTTCAAATATGTGTGAAATGTAGACAACATGGACATAATACTGTAAAAGTTTGTTGTTACACCATGTAGAACAAGTGAGCCCCTGTGCATCAACTCGTTTCGCTGGTTCGCTTCATCAGGACACACGCAGGGGTAGCCTGAGAGAAACAGATCTCCCGTGTCTGCATCAAAACACACACGGATGTAAAAAGATCTCCCTGGGCGGACACCGGAGAAAAAGAACCGGATGGTCTAATTCAGATACAAGTCGTTGTGAGCAAAAGGGGAGCATTTAAATCACTGTGTGTTAAATAATATATATAAGGGCCAAAAAAACTAATCGATTATGAAATGAATCGATTACCTTTTAAAACACACACATCCGTGTGTGTTTTGATGCAGACAAGTGAGATCTGTTTCTCTCAGGCTACCCCTGCGTGTGTCCTGATGAAGCAAACCAGCGAAACGCGTTGATGCACAGGGGCTGACTTATCCTACATGATGCAACAATAAACTCTTATAGTATTATGTCCATGTTGTCTACATTTCACACATATGTGAACACGTATTTTTAAGTTCCATGTCTTAGCTCCTTGCAAATTATTTTAATGTGCTGTACCAATAAAGTTTATGCAGTGGAACCTGGATTGCGAGTAACGCGGTTAACAAGCGTTTTGCAATACGAACACTGTATTTCCTAAAATCCTAATTCGGTTTGCGAGTGTTGTCTCGCAAAACAAACAGGATTCAGGCCAAAGCGGTGTGCAGTAGCGCGTTTGGCCTGAGGTGGGGGGGTGCCAGAGCCAACCGGCGCCGGAAATGCCCTAGGACAGTTCGGCTGACCCTGGAAAACCTCGGAAAGGCTCGTGAACTGAGTCTTTCCAAGGTCAGCTGAACTGTCCTCGGGCCTTTCCAGCTGTTTCCAAGGCTCTCCGGCGACCACCCCCGCCTCTGGCCGGTCCGGTCTTTAAGGGCCTGCTGTTCTTTAAGGGCCTGCTGTTCTTTAAGGGCCTGCTGTTCTTTAAGGGCCTGCTGTTCTTTAAGGGCCTGCTGTTCTTTAAGGGCCTGCTGTTCTTTAAGGGCCTGCTGTTCTTTAAGGGCCTGCTGTTCTTTAAGGGCCTGCTGTTCTTTAAGGGCCTGCTGTTCTTTAAGGGCCTGCTGTTCTTTAAGGGCCTGCTGTTCTTTAAGGGCCTGCTGTTTTTCTAGGGCCTGCTGTTTTTCTAGGGCCTGCTGTTTTTCTAGGGCCTGCTGTTTTTCTAGGGCCTGCTGTTTTTCTAGGGCCTGCTGTTTTTCTAGGGCCTGCTGTTTTTCTAGGGCCTGCTGTTTTTCTAGGGCCTGCTGTTTTTCTAGGGCCCGCTGTTTTTCTAGGGCCTGCTGTTCTTTAAGGCCTCCAGTATTGCCTGCCATGGAAGTTATTGCGGAACCAATTATTTTAGTTTCCATTGACTTCAATGGGGAAACTCGTTTTGACATGCGAGTGCTTTGGATTACGAGCATTCTCCTGGAACGGATTATGCTCGTAATCCAAGGTTCCACTGTATATTTTTACATATTTCATGTGGTTTACAATGCCTCTTAAGTCTGAACCTTAAGGTTTTCCCTCGCCGTCCTATATATACTTGGGAGTCCCAGCACCTTGGGCAACCTATATTTGGGAATCCCCGCACTTGAAGGAGCCTAAAACTAGGAGTTCCCATATCAGGGGGAGCCTATACCTGAAGAAGCTTATACCTGGGACAGTCCACACCTAGGGGTTCTTTTGGTCTACAATGCCTCTAAGTCTGAACCTTAAGGTTTTCCCTCTCCCTCCTAAGCTGCTCTCATTTACTGTTCTCTAAATTAAAATGCACCCCTCCAAAAAGAGAAGGGGGTTCAATTGCGCCCAACATGAGTGGATGATATGGATAACGAAGACCTTTCCTTTTGCTCTTTGATACAAACTCATGATCCCCCCCCCCCCCCCTCAAGGCATAACCTCCTCTACCTTCTCCTCCCACAGTCAAGATCCCAATGTTTTACCAAGATTCCTCAGTCCCTCGCTCTGTTTGATGGCCCTCCCTGCACAGAGACTCTGGTGATATCTTCCTAGCCATGTCTGCCTCTCTATTTTCTTCCCTCCTTCTAATTCCTGCCATTCTCTCCCCAACAGGTTATTGCCGTGTATGACTCGTCCATATCAGATCTTCTATCGCTCGCTAGTAAGAAGTTAGGAATCCATGCCACAAATGTATACAATGACAGAGGTGGACACATCGATGACATCGCCCTTATCCGGTACTTCCTCAAGTTTTTCGATCTTAATTTTCAGCTCACTTAAAATATTGTTATTTACAAATTTATTCAAGGAAGAGTAACTTCCTGTGATTGAGGATAAGCCCTGTACCGTGGTCTGTGTAATACACTCGGGACGTGGAGCCCTGTTGCACTACCCCGGCCTCCACTGAATCTGTACACACAGTGCATGTGAGTTGAGTACAGCTTTGCTGGGCACACACCTGAAAGGCCCCCATCACATTGGCTGTCCGATCAGGTCCTCCTGAAATATGGCAGACCTGATCGGACCCTCCAGTCTCTTTTTATGGAGCAGCAGATGTCAGCCGACACATGTCCACTGACACCCGCCGCCATTTAATCAGATCCTGTCCACCAAAAAACAGGCAGATGGTGGTCCTATTCCCCATTCATCCATCAGATGGAGACAGAGGTGGCTCGTTTCCATCTGTTTGCTCCATAGTGGAGAGCGGGACTGTGTCCATGTCCACTCTGCATAGTGGCGCGGACACGGACCTGCCATCCGCCTGTTCGGCGGAGAGATACCCGCTAAGCAAGCGCGGATTCCTATTATAGAGAAACAAGAGAAAGCAGGCGCCACTTAGTAAATTGCAAAACTTTTACTAAAATATGTAATAAAAGCACTCGCATGTCATTTTGAAGATTCAGGCATATGTGTGATGTCCTTAGCGATTCGTCTGAGCGCAGCCAATGGAGGTTCCTTCGGTCTCTGACACAGCGCTGGTGTAGTGCTGTATAGCAGATCAATCCTGCTTGGTCCTTGCAATGGTGTGGAAAGAAGGTGCACAGATGTGCTAACAGGGATGCCGGAGCGCACGCTGGAGCGCACGCTTTGGGATGCTATGGTTGCGGTGGGGGAGATGACGTCATCACCGGGGACAGCAATTGTGCGACGCGTTTCCGTGCATGTGCTGTGGTTTGATGGGAAAACAAACACACAGCGCGCACCTTTGTCAAGCTGCTTGACAAAGGTGCGCGCTGTGTGTTTGTTTTCCCATTTGTTTCGCTAAGGACATCACACATATGCCTGAATCTTCAAAATGACATGTGAGTGCTTTTATTACATATTTTAGTAAAAGTTTTGCAATTTACTAAGTGGCGCCTGCTTTCTCTTGTTTCTCTATTCTATGCACCTGGAGTATCGCTTCAGCTCCCTTGGCATGGCTGCCCGGTACCAAGAATTGTAACTCATGCAAAAAGCTCACCTAGCTTATAGGACTTTTACCAAGGACTTTGTTTTGATCCACACGGCACACCACATGCGCTTTATTGTACATTATTGTCTGCGGATTCCTATTAGCAGAGGCATCTGTGTGAAAAGGGCCAAAGGTATTAATTAACAAACCCCCCCCCCCCCCCCTTGCATTCCTAGTGATGGCGCTTGTCTCGGACATTTCCCCCCTTGCTAGGTGAGTAGTCAGACAGTGAAGGGGAAGAATGTGCTAGCTAGCCTTGAAAATCACCTAGAAAGGTGGAACAGACTGCTATGTGCACTTTGTTTTCTGGGGGACAGGAGCCACGAGGCTGGCGTTTCAGCTGAGCTGGCTTGCTTAAAGCTGTATTTCATGCTAATCTGTGGCACCACCTGCTTGCGCTCAGGTTTTTCTGCAAGCTTAAAAGAGAATTTCAGGTTTTCTGACACTTTAATCAAATCCTTTCCGGCCAGCCTGAAACTAATTAATGGCATGTTAGAATGGATTGGCGGTTGCTTAGGTTGTAATATACCTCAGTGGCTTGTGCTACGTACAATAAGCAGCAATGTGTTCCGGCCGCAGTACCAGATTTACATATAAAAGTCACCCATACCGCATCTCTGCAGGATTTCTCTTTACTTCCTGTTTCTGAACAGAAAGTGAGAGAGAACTCCCCCTAGATACAGGTTCTGATGTTTTTGTTTACATGTTCTGCAGTTATTTTTCTGTCATGTAAGACTTTTTGTGTATTTTTGTGTCCTAGTGATAACGATGTCTTGTACGTGAGCGATGGCGATCCTTGTGCAGGTGAGTTGTACACTGTGTATGACACAATTCAACTAGCAGCACACTAGAAATGATAGATAAGTTCTACATACATTTTTGTGTAGCTCTGTATTCGTAGCGCATTCTATTTTATTCGATACCAACAGAAAATAGAACTGAGACGATTTTTATGCAGGGATTTTTTGGAGTAGATATTATAGCTCAGTGTTTAGTTATTAGAATCGTACAAACGCACAAATCCATCCTTCTTTTTTTATTTAGATGATCTGGAAATGCCTTTGGTCCCTGAGCCATTAACAGGATGTCACACAGACTGGCTGACGTTAAATGTGGGCGGCAAATATTTTACCACAACACGGTAAGAATAGTGTCTTCGTACTGGTATTCAGTCAGAGATCTATACAAATTCATAAGAGGGAAGACTTTTTTTATTTTTTTTATTTTGTGTGCGTGTGCGTGTGTGATGTGTTCTTTCAGCTTAGGGCAGCACTCATAAGCATAATGCACTGGGGTGAACTGCTTCTATTGAAATGTATTGCTTTTAAAATGTACCGTATTTATCGGCGTATACCGCGCACTTTTTTGCCCTGAAAATCAGGGCAAAATCGTGGGTGTGCGGTATACGCCGATACCCGCGCCGAGTTTTGAATACTGCGCCGACATATACCGAGCGCAGTACACTCAGGTATAGTCGGGCAGTCTCGGCTCCTTCCGCGCTCACGTCCTGGACGTACAGGACGTCAGCGCGGGTAGCCGAGCATTGCCGACAATACACGAGTGTACTGCGCTCTGTATATGTCGGCGCAGTATTCAAACTCGGCGCAGGAAAAGAGCGGGGAGGAAGCCGCAGAAGGACACCCGAAGCCGCAGAAGGACGCCGGACCCGAAGAGGCCGCTGCGCAAAACACCAAAACTGTAAGTACAAAACAAACTTTTTTTCCACAGGATTCGGGGCATATTTAGGGGTGCGCAGTATACGCGGGAGTGCGTTATACCGCGATAAATACGGTATGTGCATCTCGTGTGAATGGATCCTAAAGCCTCGTACACCCGATTTTCCGACAACAAAAGTGTAATCGCAGGTTTTTTTTGTTTTTTTTCTGAAAATCTGACCGTTTGTATGCTTGTTGGATTTTCCGTCAACAAATGTTGAATTGCATGCTTTCAAATTATTCGACAACAAATGTGTGATGTCGAATTATCCGATTGTGTGTCCACGAGTCCGTCGGAAAAAAATCCAAAGTACAAACACGCATGCTCAGAAGCAATGCTAACCATAGCACAACATTAGCAGAAGTTGCCCAAAGGGTGGCGTTAAAGAGCTGAAAAACCACGTAGTTTCGTATTTGTTGGCTGAGAAAGTTTTTGCCATCTGTATGCAGAACAAGTTCACGGCCAAGGCCCTTCGGACAAAATTCCACGGCTTTGTCCGATGGAAATCCGATCGTGTGTACGAGGCTTTAGTGTTGCCAAACCCAAAGCAGTAAAATCAGTCTGTATGTGCAGAATCCTGACACTGTACTCACGATCCACTGATCAGGGTTGCAATTCTTTCCAGGTTCCTGCAGGAAAAAAATAGATGCATCTTTTTTTCCTGCAAAAATCTGCATTTATTGTTTTCTTGAAAGGTGAACTTATCTTTTTATTTTTTATGCTATTATTTGGAAATCCAACCAGTATCCACTGACATGTCTAGTAATGCATGTTAATCTCAAAATCGTCACCCAGACCTGAAGACTTTAACAGAGCCTGTGATAGTTGTGTAGTTTTTCATGGTGGGCTGGTGGCAGACTCTGATTGGACAGTATCCATGCAATTGCTCAGCAAAAAGTATTTGGGCTATATATATATATATATATATATATATATATATATATATATATATATATATATATATATATATATTATATTATATTATATTATATTATATTATATTATATTATATTATATTATAATTTTTTTTCTTCTTTACATATTTGTCACAATAAAAATAATTTGGATTATCAAACTATTTTTAATATTGTGGAAGAAAAAATAAATCACGCTTACCCTGTGACCATTCAATATTGAGTTGAAATAAATAAATGAGTGGTAAACTAACAGTTAATCACCATTGATAAAACTAATAAATATCCCATTTATGAAAATTGTGATACATTCATTAAAATGAATACAATAGAATTAAATTGAAAAAAAGTTCTCAACAGTGTTAATTGTTGAAACCAAAAAAAATGTGTCCATGAAAATTTAATAATTGGTGTAATATATTAAAAAAATCAAACTGAACACCAGTGCTCTGTGAAAGAAAGTCCATATGATTGTGAAATGTCATTTACAAAAGCAACCGTGTTGAATCCACCACCAATTGGCAGAAATGACTTCTTACCAGCTTGCCACGATCCCCCCCATAACAGAGGATCAAAGAATGTCTGCAATCGGCATTCTCCAGGAACCAGCAAACACAAGCACGGATCCTAAGCAGTGACTCTCAACCAATGAACCATCAGCAGATGCACGCGATACATAAGATATAAATGCTCCATATAGTGCATTAACGTATCATTTTTTTTTTCATTAAAAACATAGTATTTCACTCACAATTATGCAGTTTAAAAGAAGCCTTAAAGTCTGGTGTGCCGGCCGGTGCAAAAACGGACACCCGTTCCGGGAAAACATATGGAGCATGTGGGGACGTCAGCGCATCGCTACGCCCGTTTCGTGAAAACTCACTTCGTCCAGGGGCACAGGCGGCGCGCTGCGTCACCTCTATTTTTACTTAAAAAACAAACCAAGCCTTGTTCTGGGCCACCACCAACCAACGGACATGCTCAGTACCATGAAATTTGGACTTTAACCTGGAACTCGGCTGCAATATGGATGCTGAGCAAATGGTCTCTATTGGGATGGAGATGAGTGGCTATTAACTAAGGCTTGTGCTTATGGATATTTGCATCCACACTCTACATTAAAAACGTGATGTACATTCTAAAGAAATGTAATTACTAATCCTAAAATAATTTTATTTTATTTGAAACAACATAACATGTTGTCAGTATTCGCACAAATGCATCGGAAATAAACCCAATGCTTACAAGGTGACATACTCAGCCCTTAGGCAAAGGCGGCACCTAGTGGACAGTAAACATATTGTCTCTCCTACATACTCAAACCAAACCCCTAATCCACTCGCATGGTGGCAGATGGAATTTTTAATACTGCACAAATATAACTTGAGTAAATAGAAAATCCAGTTTTTAAATGATGATTTTGTTTATTGATCGGTTAAGGGCCGCCCACATACATGTACTGTGGCAGGGTGTCCCTTAAGTGCAATATCGCTTACCTGTACGTGATCATCTTCGTTGCCTCTGGGGCACGCACGCGTGTGCTGCCAAAGCACCGCTTTCTCTGTCATTGAACACAATTGGCGGGTCCAGTGAACGAAATGTCCGCCAGGAACCCAGTGGTTAATCGTAGAGAGGCAGAATGGCAGTTTCTAAACAAGGTAGACCTCCTTTCTGCTAGAGAGGAAAATGGAGATCTGTTTTCCTTTAGTCAAAGCGATCCCCTTATGCCCTGTACACACGATCGGTTCGTCTGATGAAAACGAACCGATGGATTTTTTCATCAGATATCCGATGAAGCTGACTTTCATCAGTCTTGCCTACACACCATCAGTTAAAAATCCGATCGTGTCCAACGCGGTGACGTAAAAAACGACGTTTGGAGAAAAATGAAGTTCAATGCTTCCGAGCATGCGTTGACTTGATTTTGAACATGCGTGGATTTTTGACCGATGGATTTCCCCACAGACGATTTTTTTTTTTTTTTTTTTTTTTTTTTTAACCATACGAAAATTTTAAAACCGGTTCTATTTTTTTTTTTCACTGATGGGGGGGGGGGGGCTGATGGGGCCCACACACGATCGGTTCGTCCAATAAAATCGGTCTGTTTTCATCAGACGAACCGATCGTATTTACAGTTAGAAAGTGTGTGTGTGTGTATATGTATATGTGTGTGTGTGTGATATATATATATATATATATATATATATATATATATATATATATATATATATATATATATATATATATATATATATATATATATATATATATATATATATGAACATGTTTAACCCTTTGATAGCCCTTGATGTTAACCCCTTCCCTGCCGGTGTCATTTATACAGTAACAGTGCATTTTGTTTTTTAGCAACAATCACTTTAATAATGTCACTGGTCCCCAAAAAGTGTCACTTGGTGTCAGAGTTGTCTGTTCTGCTAAAAATTGCTGATTGACTTCTTTACTAGTAAAAAATAAAAGTCTCTAAATCGTAATAAATAAATGTAAAAAGGAAGTTAAGGGAACTTTAATCAGAAAATGAAGTGCTGCTAGGTCTCTTCAGGCTGGCATCCTTTGCAAGTATAACTATGTAAAACATTAAAAATAAGTGCCTGTTCTGTTTAAAATGCAGTAATGCCCTGCCTCACCCTGCTCTGCACATGCTCAGTTGCTCTCCATTTTTAGGCACCCTGAGTTTGTAGAGGCAGATCTGTTAAAAGCCTTAAAGCGGAATTAAACCCTCCTATCCTTTACAGCCAAGGAAGCTGCTTCTGTTTGATCTGCAACTGCCATGGTGCTGCACATGTGATCAGCTATGACACCATCCATTTGATGGTTTGACGGTTTGGTTGAGGACACAAGCAAATCAAATTTTTTTGGAACTGGTAAATCGATAGGTTTAGTATCACTTGATGATTTACAGCTGGGGCTCTGGGCTTCAGCAAAATGGCAGCCTCCAACAAGAAGAAACTGGAGCAATGCTGGAGGCAATTTAGAGCGCACACTATTTTGGTAGTATAATTATTAATGTATGTTCCTTGCTAAAAGTTTAAGGTACGCTTTAAATACGGTTGCAAAGGTCATGTAAAGCATCTCCCAGTGGCAGACTATAGACCAAATGGTAGAGCTGGGCAAAGAAGGCTAATTCTTGCATCAACAATTAGGAAAGCAAAATCCGATTTCTTATATTTTGCATTCTATAATGTTTAAAGCGGAGTTCCAGCCTTTTAGTGTTTATTAAAAGTCAGCAGCTACAAAAAGTGTAGCTGCTGACTTTTAATAAACAGACACTTGCCTGCTCCACGGTCCAGCGACACGGCCGCCAGGAGCTCCTCTACCCCCCCCCCCCCCTCTCTGACCGGCGCCTCCATTCATAGTGTGGGCACCTGGCTGTGACAGCTTTCGGCTTCATGGCCGGGTACTCACTGCAAATGCGCGAGTCACGCTGTGCTCTAGTCCCACTCCTACCGAAGCCGAATCAGATACACTTGCATTGTTTTGCACAAATAAATTTTCTAATCATCGTTTGTCTTTTTTCTTTAATCTCTATAGGTCTACCCTTGTCAGTAAGGAGCCTGACAGCATGCTATCGCACATGTTCAGTAACAGAGGTTTGTAGTGCTCTGTGGAATGTTGATATAATAAACCTGTTTCTGTAAAGTAAGTCATACTGTCCTTTTATTTTGGGGCGGTGTCGGAGACATGCTTATGCAAGCCTCTACTATTTGAAATGGGCCAAGATATGTCGTCCTGTAGAACTAATATCAGTTTCCTGGTTGTCAAAGACCTCATTTTAGCCATGTTGACAGAGGAAATGTATCTGTATTTTCCGTCTAAGATGGGGGTCTCTAAACCTTTCTGGGCCAGTTTACTCTTCTCGCAGGTTTTATGGGTTCAGGCTGTGGCCAGTGAAAGGAGAAAATTAACTAATGTCATTGGGAATAAAGAATGTGTCATTTGTTTTAGTGGGAGGAATGGTGCCCCCATTGTTGGTATCAGTGGGAGGAATGGTGCCCCCATTGTTGGTATCAGTGGGAGGAATGGTGCCCCCATTGTTGGTATCAGTGGGAGGAATGGTGCCCTCAGTGTTGGTATCAGTGGGAGGAATGGTGCCCTCAGTGTTGGTATTGGTAGGAGGAATGGTGCCCTCAGTGTTGGTATCAGTGGGAGAAATGGTGCCCCCAGTGTTGGTATTAGTGGGAGGAATGGTGCCCCCATTGTTGGTATTAGTGGGAGGAATGGTGCCCCCATTGTTGGTATTAGTGGGATGAATGGTGCCCCCATTGTTGGTATCAGTGGGAGGAATGGTGCCCTCAGTGTTGGTATCAGTGGGAGGAATGGTGCCCTCAGTGTTGGTATCAGTGGGAGGAATGGTGCCCTCGGTGTTGGTATTAGTGGTAGGACTATTGCCCATCATTTGGTTTAGTGGAAGGAATAGTAGTGACCCATTGTTGGTATTAGTTGGAGGAATAGTCCCCCATCTTTGGTGTCTGTGCCCCAAGGGCCAGATAAAGGCAGGCAAAGGCCCATATCTGACTCCCAGGCCACAGTTTGAAGACCACTGCTATAACGGGGGAATTGATTATAGATTTGATTTGGACTGCTTCAACCCTGTGACCAATGGTGTTCTCGGAGGGGGAAACCAACTCATCTATTAGCATCTACTAAATAAGAACCTCAAACATTGGGCGGAAGGGGAGAGGCTTGGCTCAATTTTCAAAGAAATGTGATGCAAGAAATGCAGGACGATCCTGGTCTCCTGAAATGACTCTGTCCTGGTTGTTATGTTGTCCACGACACTCTATGGGATTTATTTACAGACCATAAATAGGCTGTTCACTTTGCAAGGAAAAGTTCCCCAAGCTTGGTAAATGCGGTAAAAAAAATCACTTTGCAAAAAATACCCAATCACAAGCAAGGAAAAAACAAACAAAAAACATTTATGCTTGCATATTTTTTGACGTTGAAAGTCAGCAGAGCGTAATGTCTTCCCTAAGCTAAAAGAAAATGTCCTTGTATAGTAAAAATTTCCCTGCAAGCAACCCCTGTGTGTCTAAGTCACTGAATCGGAACACACATGCAGCTGGCGAAGTGATATTTCACCATTTTGGTGTGGCTTGTGCCCATCATTCATTGTACGGTCTTTGTTTCCTTAGATGGCTGGGGAAATAAGAGGGATCACAGAGGAGCTTTTCTGATTGACCGCAGCCCAGAATACTTTGAGCCAATCCTGAACTACCTGCGCCATGGTCAGCTGATTGTCAATGATGGGGTCAACTTGTTGGGTGAGCTCTGTGAAGTAGGCTTGTATGATCATTTGTATCTTGCAGAAGAATTTAACCCGGTTTTCTTACAGGGGTCTTGGAGGAAGCCAAGTTCTTTGGCATAGATTCCCTGATTGAACACCTAGAACTGGCAATTAAGGTAATGGACCTGCTTATTGTGGCATTATGATCAACTTTTATGCATGTTAAATGTTGGATGTTTTGACTAAACCTTTTTATCTGACCATATTTGCAAAATTTTCCACTTTTATCACTACCTGGTGACCGTGTCCGTAACCTGCTTAGAGTTCTTCACAAAACATCAGCGCTATGGACATCATTTGAGGGAGGACCGGCTTTCGCCATATTTCCCTTTTTGTAGTGAATGTTTATATTAGAAGCATGATCCCGTTATGCCCGGTGCCTTCAGCTTTGTCACGTTTTTGTACTGTAGAATTCACAGCCTGCTGAGGACCACTCCCCTATATCCCGCAAGGAGTTCATACGTTTTCTTCTCGCAACCCCAACCAAATCAGAACTTCGCTGTCAGGTGAGTTGAAGGCATTAAAGAAACTTTAGACTTTATATATATATATATAATGTATATGTATGTGTGTGTGTGTATGTATGTATGTGTGTGTGTATATATATATATATATATATATATATATATATATATATACCCTGCTTTAAGTACACTCACTTTACATACACTCGCGAGTAAGGACATACCTGTGAGTGTATGTAAAGTGCCTTACAAGTACTGTACAGACATTTTGCAGTCGCAGAAGGAGCTGAAGCTCAGAGAGCATAGCCCGTCCTTTTCCAGTGTACCCCTGACTCCTCCACTGCAGCCCCTGAGACCTCAACTACAGTCCCTGACCCCCCACTACACCCTAGAAGTGAAAAAATGTATTGTTTCACTTTAAGTACATTTTCATTTTACATACATGCTCTGGTCCCATTGTGTACTTAAAAGTGGGGTATGCCTGTATATAATCTCTATCTATATTTTTATGTTTTCTTTTATTATTTTCTTTTTCTTTTTTTATCCTTGTTTGAAGAGGCTTAAGACCCGGACCAATATGCAGTTTAAGGACCTGGCCCCTTTTTGCGATTCGGCACTGCGCTGCTTTAACTGACAATTTGCGCGGTTGTGCGACGTGTCTGACAAACAAAATTGGCGTCCTTTTTTTCCCCACAAATAGAGCTTTCTTTTGCTGATATTTGGCCTCTGCGGTTTTTATTTTCTGTGCTATAAACAAAAATAGAGCGACAATTAAAAAAAAAAATGCTATATTTTTTACTTCTTGCTATAATAAATATCCCCCAAAAATGTATAAAAAAACATATTTTTTCCCCAGTTTAGGCTGATATGTATTCTTCCACATATTTATGGTAAAAAAATCGCAATAAGTGTTTATTGATTGGTTTGCGCAAAATTTATAGCGTTTACAAAATAGGGGATAGTTTTATAGCATTTTTATTAATACATATTTTTTTTTTTTTTTACTACTAATGGCAGAGATCAGCGATTTTATTTTTTTCGGACACTTTTGACGCCTTTTTGGGACCATTGTCATTTTCACAGCGAACAGTGCTATAAAAATGCACTGATTACTGTGAAAATGACACTGGCGGTGAAGGGGTTAACCAGTAGGGGCGCTGTAGGGGTTAACTGTTCTAAAGGGAGTGTTCTTACTGTGGGGGGGGCGTGGCTGTGCGTGTGACGTCACTGAACGTCTTTCACCAACACAGGGAACAGAAGATCACTGACAGCCGCACTAAGAAGAACAGGGAAGGTTTGTTTACACTCACCTCTCCCTGTTCTTCCTCTCTGTGACCCGATTGCGGGGCATCTTAAAGGGGACGTACCTGTACGTCCATGTGCCCAGCCGTGTCATTCTGCCAACGTAAATAGTCGTGCGGCGGTCCTTAAGCGGTTAAAGAATATGTAAACACAATATTTCATATTCCTGATATGTGTCTGCTGTACCGTGTTTTTGTGTAAAAACGTCTCCTGTTCTTTGTATTGCACCCTTTGTGTGAAATCACTGGTGTCCCTCTGCTTTCCTATTAAAAACTGACCATGCTAAGCAGAACACAGCGTGGTCAGTTCTCTAGCTATGCTGGTAACTTGGGCTGTCCTTCTCCAATGGTCAGACCTGTCCTGAGACCCCTCCCCTGTACATACATTTACTGGGAAGCTCAGAGTGCTGTTGCTTCTCCTCCCCCCAGCTCTTATGCAACTGAGAACAGAGAGAATGTGATCACTTATAAGATAGGGGGAAAAGGGGTGTTTATAATGTGTTTGTTTTTTGTTTTGTTTTTTATCTTGCACAAATGTTTTGCCTTTTCATTTCTATATTAAACTGAATGAGTTGTTTTACAATCACTTTAAGGGCTCTTTCACACATGCTTGTCCATTTTCACGGAATCTGCTTGCTCAGTAGGGATCGCTCAGTTGATCCCCGCTGAGCCGGTGGATGATAGGTCAGTCTCTGCTCTCTGTGCAGGGACGGACCTGTCGGAGCCCTGCTGTCCAGGCAGATCAATTTTCATCTGACCTGATCAGCCAGATGGATGGAAAATAGGGTTTCCATCCCTCTGGAATGATCGGATGTCACCGCTGACGTCTGTTGCTCCATAGAGGTACATGGAGCGTCCATTCAAGTCCGCCTGAAAAACGGAATGTGTGAAAGGGCTCACACAGATGCGGAGCAAACTGATGCGATTTTTTTTTTTTTTTTTTTTTTGACAGGTGCAAATTTAATGTGATTTCAGAGGGGACTGTGCATAGCTGGAGATTTAATTTGCACTCCACCCACACTAAAGTGGCACAGGACCCCTTTTTTTTTCTTTTTTTTTTTAACCAGATCAAAATTTCTCCACATCAAGGTGAACAGCCTTCATTAAAAAAAAAAAACATGTATTTTCATATGACATGCGAATCTGTGTCTTTCGGGTTGCATTTGATTTGCATCAGGTGTGAATTGGGCCTAAGCCATCCTGTAAAATCTCTAATGCGGCATGCACACGGTCGGAACTTCCGACAACAAATGTTCGATGTGAGCTTTTGGTCGGATATTCCGACCGTGTGTATGCTCCATCGGACATCTGCTGTCGGAATTTCAGACAACAAATGTTTGAGAGCTGGTTCTCCATTTTTCCGATGCCAAAAAATTCTGATCGTCTGTATGCAATTCCGACGCACAAAAATCCTGCGCATGCTTGGAATCAATTAGACTTCATTTTTCTCGGCTCGTCGTAGTGTCTGAGGGAAGAGAAGTCTGTTTAGTACTGACACCATTTAAGTTATAGTAAACCATTCCCAAACTTTTTTTATTTAATATCCTTTGTGATTTCGTCAGCCAGCCCCAAACGTAACACATGCCTTATTAATAAGGTAAAGTGCGCCATAAAAAACAAAGTGATGAAGGACGTTGCATGTATACTTGTCTTTAATTTTTTTTTTTTTTTCTCATCTCTGTCTGACCTTCTTTTTACAGGGTCTTAACTTTAGTGGAGCCGATCTCTCCCGCTTGGACCTGCGATATATAAACTTCAAGATGGCAAACTTAAGTGGCTGCAACCTAACTCAGGCCAACCTATGTGGGTCTTGCCTGGAGCGAGCAGACCTGTCGGGATCTGTTCTGGATGTAAGGATGGGTCTGAATAACTGTAGAAGCACATGGGGGGGGGGGGAGAGAGTGTCTGTCTGTAATATATTCTGTCCATTTTTTTTATGTTCAGTTTGGTTAAAATTTTTTTGTTAATTTCTCATCATACTGCCACATATGACCTGTCTATTTTTTGTAAATGCATTTCAATGCAGTATGATTATAACATGTATGGTCGCTATAGTGCCATTACTTATGAAGTCCCTTTTAGAGGTCGACCGATATGGGTTTTTCTCTGGCTGATGCCGATGCCGATATTTAGAAATCGGGGCGGCCGATGGCCGATATATGATGCCGATTTATGTGGCCGATATTTTAGGCCGATTTTTATTTTTTGTGGCACTGGCTCGTGGCACTGGATGCCACTAATTGGCACTGGAAGAGGGCACCAGCAGAAGGCACTTATTGGCACTGGCAGGTTGCACTGGATGGCACTGAAAGATGGTACTAGCAGATGGCACTGATTGGCAGGTGGCACTAATTGACACTGGCAGGTGGCACTGGATGGCAATAGTTAGCACTGGTTGGCATTGGATGGAAGGTGGCACTGGTATTGGCACTGGATGGTGGCACTGGATAGAAGGTGGCACTGGATGGTGGCACTGGATAGAAGGTGACACTGGTATTGGCACTGGATAGAAGGTGGCACTGGTATTGGCACTGGTATTGGCACTGGCAGGTGGAATTGGCAGATGGCACTGGACGGCAAGTGGCACTTATTGGCACTGGCAGGGGGCACTGGTGCAAAAAAAATATAGTGTCACCACCCTCAGTACAACAGACCCCCTCTCCCTTCAGGATATATCGGTCGACCTCTAGTCCCTTTTTCATCCATAGTATCCAGTCAGGCATTGGTAGAACTGAAGCACAACTGAAAATTCTCAGTAGACCTACCTTGGCATCAGACAGCACCACAATGCCTTGCAAACATTAAATCAGTCTAGCAGTCATGCACCTCACCCATACCCCCACCTTCTGCTACACATCTTTTTGTGCAAGGTTATAGTGTTATTAAACCTTCATTAGGAAACCTAAATCTAGAAGCATATCCCATCTACTTTCATCCTTGCTGTCTATCTGTGCAGGCCATCATTTCTGCAAACGGATCCAAGAAAATGTGTGTGTCCTGCATTAAAGTATTTTTTTCTTCTCTTCATTTTGGATAGAATAAGCATGGGTCCATACCCCTGTCACTTTACTTTTTGCTATCTGTGTCCCATTGGGGAGATTTGGGAAATTTCTTGGGAACCCCCAGATCACCAGAACTAGTGTCCTTATTGGAAGATTTTTCTTCTATCACTTTTCCGGATTTTGGATTTTTTACTTTTCACTATCGATGATAATCATAAACCAGACAAAAAGAGAGAACAAATCTCCCTAATGGGGGCACAGATGGCAATAAAAACCTAATAGGTGTTTTAATCCCTGTGCACTCTATCCAAAACAAAAATAAATGAATGCGTTTTGCCTTTAGTTATACTTAAATGCTGCCTTGCATTGGAAAGCGACACAGAGGGAGTGATATTGGAAAGTGCATAGATGACACCAACTTTCAAGATTACAACATCGCCCTTATTTGAGTGACTGAGCCTGTGCTATAACATTTAAAAAATATATTAAAATTAAGGGATTGTGGCTACAAGTGGGAGGTTTCCACATAATTGGGAGGGGGGGGGGGGCAGGACTGCTTGGAAGGTGGCTAAGGTCTGGGCAGGACTGTCCCAGAAAGTGGCTGTGATCTGGATAGGACCTCTTGGAAGGTGAGTGTTTTTTAAGTGTGGGTGAGGGGTGACCGGGTCTCGGGTACGGGGATGAATATGTTGGCAAGCATGAGAGAGGAGTGAGTATTTGGGGATAAGTTGAGACAAATTCTGAATAGGTAAACTTCAATTAGTGGACCTAAAGGGAAAATTATTTTATTATAAAGGTTTAAATTTCGTTGTAATGGCTGAAGGTTTTTTTACCTTCATGCATCAATGCATGAAGGTAAAAACTCCAGTGTGCAGCTCCCCCTTATACTCGCCTGAGCTGGATCCAGTGATGTGTACGAGAGGAGAAGCTCTTCGGGTCTCTGCCTCCTTTATCGGCTAAGAGACAGCAGCGGGAGTCATTGGTTCTCGCTGGTGTCAATCGCAGGCACTGTGGAGGGAGTGGCACATGTGTCCCCAGAGCAAGCAGCTTGCTATGGGGGCACTCGGCAGAGGGGAGGAGCCTGGAGTCCTGGCGGAGAACCTTAGACGAGAAGTATCTGGGCTGTTCTGTGTAAAACTATTACATAGAGCAGGTAAGTATGACATGTAATACAGGCATACCCCACTTTTAAGTACACAACGGGACCAGAGCATGTATGTAAAACGAAAATGTACTTAAAGTGAAACAATACCCTTTTTCACTTCTAGGGTGTAGTGGGGGGTCAGGGACTGTAGTGGGGGTGTCAAGAGCTGTAGTTGAGGTCTCGGGGGCTGTAGTGGGGGTGTCAGGGGCACACTGGAACAGAGTGGGGTATGCTCTCGGAGCTTCAGCTCCTTCTACCAAGGCTGCAAAATGTCCGTACAGTACTTGTAAGGCACTTTACATTCACTCGCAGGTATGTCCTTACTCGCGAGTGTATGTAAAGTGAGTGTACTTAAAGCGGGGTATGCCTGTATTTAAAAAGCAAATGCTCACTCTTTACAAACAAGTTAATACTACTCTAACAGTTTTTTTATGCTGCTTATGTATCGAAGCATGACTGTGTCCCAAGCAGCAAGTAAAGGGGTGGAGCCTGCCTTTGGCTGGTAGACCCGCCCACTTGTCCGCAGCTTGGGACAGTCATGGGTTCCTTCATTGTAGCAAGTCATAGCTACCCTATACAACCAGCTGTAGATGGTGCTGAGGTGATGTTCGGTAATACGATTGCTGAGCCTAGGTTCACACTGCTGCGAATTCAAAATCGCGGTAAAATGCGCGATTTTACCGCGATTTCGCGGCCGCGATTTGCCGCGATTTCGGCCGCAATTTAATGTAAATCGCGGCCTGAAATCGCAAAAAGTAGTACAGGAACTACTTTTTGAAATCGCAGATGCGGGGTCGCACTGATTAGGACAGTGCCATTGCCGACAATTGCCGCCGATTTGAGATGCGATTTGACATGTCAAATCGCATCTCAAATCGTTCCAAATCGTACCCAGTGTGAACCAGGGCTAAAAGCCTGAAACTGAATTGTGTCCTCTAGTAAATACAACTTAATTGTTCCATTTACTTTTCCAGGGAGCCAATTTGCAGGGTGTGAAGATGCTGTGTTCCAATGCAGAAGGAGCCTCCCTGATAGGATGTAACTTTGAGGACCCATCCGGCCTGAAAGCCAATCTGGAAGGTTAGAGACAAAACATTAATACAATTGATAGTATAATAGATAAAGTAAATACTTCACTGCTGTTTCATAAAACTATTTTTATTAGAGTCAGAAACTTACTTTTCTGTTTTTTCTTTCTTTATTTTCCTACCATTAGGAGCTAATTTAAAGGGTGTTGACATGGAGGGCAGTCAGATGACTGGAATAAACTTGCGGGTTGCAACCCTGAAAAATGCCAAACTGAAAAACTGCAATCTACGTGGTGCTACCTTGGCAGGAACGGACTTGGAGGTGAGAAGTTCATACATGTACTCTTTATGGCCAAAAGTTTGTTGGACATCCCATTCAAAAACCATTGACATTAAAGCGTATCTAAACTTAATAACAAAATGTAATAAATTGTGACACGCCAGTCCTTAGATGTAATGTCTGCATTCATTTTTCTTTTCAGGATATTTTTACATTTTTATTTTAATTTGGTGACCGTGCCAGTACACTTTTCCTGTAGTATGACCATGCTCCCTCACCCTTCTGTATTAGGGCAACAGTACCTTGACCCTCTCCCATTCTCCAAAACATAGATGGGCAGGGTTCTTTAGTCCTCAGTGATCGCTTAAGCCCTGTACACACGATCGGTCCATCCGATGAGAACGGTCTGACGGACCGTTTTCATCGGTTAACCGATGAAGCTGACTGATGGTCAGTCGTGCCTACACACCATCGGTTAAATAACCGATCGTGTCAGAACGCAGTGACGTGAAACACAACGACATGCTGAAAAAAACGAAGTTCAATGCTTCCAAGTATGCGTCCAAATTGAAAAAAAGTTGGTGTAAATTGCGCTAATCAAATAAATTAGTAAACCTGACAGATCAGGAGTGCATGTAAAAATGCAAACTAAAAAGGTAAAGCTGCGGTTAGCAGTGTCATATAAACAAAGTAACAATGTGAAAGAAAAAATTAACCGCGCTAATGATCAATAAATAGTAACCGTGAAGGTACGTATATAAATTGTACAGATGTAACAATAAAATTAGTGGAAAAAAAATCGATCAACAGTGAATAAAGAATGAACTAGATAATTGTCCATAAACACAAACAAAGCCCCTGTGATTCAAACTGGGAGGGCTAGTGAAATTTCAAAATGAAAGTTAAATAATAAAGTCCAGAAAAGAGACATTGAGATTTGACTGGTGCAGTCAAATCTCAATGGATCAGGAAAAGTGATTAATACTGATGTAACATGCAGCTGAAGACCTCCACCACACGCATATGCAATTCTGCTTACCAGATGGAAATGGTCTCTGGGAGGAGACCAAAAACAGCATGTAGTAATTGACAAACAGCTAGGCTTGGTGAAAGAGGAGGGCAATTCAACTCGGATCATCCAGCAATGGCTCCAATAGCAATGGTCACATAAGCATAAAAAGAGAGATGCCTCGATAGTGTAAAATCATTTAAAAAAACTTTTATTGTACAAAATGCCCTTTGAGAAAGTGCTTTGCCACGAAACTAGTCAGGGCGTACCGAGTGGCACACTGCCATCACTCCATTGGACTGCTCAATACTACATGGGTTACCTGCATGCCGCTGGCCAGAGCTGCAGGTTTAAGGCCTTTTTTTATGCTGCAAAATGTGAGTACTTCTTATTAATTTTTGTACAATAAAGTTTTTTTAAATGATTTTACACTATCGAGGCGTCTCTCTTTTTATGCTTATGTGGCCATTGGAGCCATTGCTGGATGATCCGAGTTGAATTGCCCTCCTCTTTCACCAAGCCTAGCTGTTTGTCAATTACTACATGCTGTTTTTGGTCTCCTCCCACAGACCATTTCCATCTGGTAAGCAGAATTGCATATGCGTGTGGTGGAGGTCTTCAGCTGCATGTTACATCAGTATTAATCACTTTTCCTGATCCATTGAGATTTGACTGCACCAGGGTGGACGTCTCTTTTCTGGACTTTATTATTTAACTTTCATTTTGAAATTTCACTAGCCCTCCCAGTTTGAATCACAGGGGCTTTGTTTGTGTTTGTGGACAATTATCAAGTTCATTCTTTATTCACCGTTGATCGATTTTTATTTATTTTTTCACAAATTTTATTGTTGCATCTGTACAATTTTTATATACGTACCTTCACGGTTACTATTTATTGATCATTAGCGCGGTTAATTATTATTTTTTTTTTCCCAAGTATGCGTCGACTTGATTCTGAGCATGCGTGGATTTTTAACCGATGGACGTGCCTACTAACGATCGTTTATTTTTCCATTGGTTACATTTAAAACAAGATTGCTTTTTTATAACCTATGGGGCCCACACACGATCGGTTTGGACCGATGAAAACGGTCCATCAGACCGTTCTCATCGGTTTAAGTTAACCGATCGTGTGTACGCGGCCTAAGAACAATTGGTTAACAGTCAGCACAGGCAAAGAGCACAGAAAATTGTTGGCTCACACGATTTCTGGCAAGGTCTTATCAGTTTCTTTCCCTAACTTATTAAAAATATATCTTAAAGCACTTTAAATGATATATTTTACAGACAAAAGGGCAGCAAATAAGAGAAGTTAATTTTTTGGGGTGTACATGCACTTTATTAAAGGCTCAAGTTCAGCGTTCTGTGCAGGTCGCTCAAGTTTCTCCATACCAGACTTTTCAAACCATGTCTTTATGAAGCTGGTTGATCAGAATGGGGTAAAGGGGAGTATAAGCGGTGAGGGGCTATGGGAGTATAAGCGGTGAGGGGCTATGAAAGGTTCACAGTGGGGTTAAAAAAAAAAAGGGCATTGGGTGGAAGGAGCCTCAGGGCATCTTGGAGCCAATCATGGTAGCTCCTTCTGGGTAAGCCGCTGCCCACTAGCCTCCATGTAACTGCTGGGGTGGGACACACGACCTTGGCCCCAGCTGACCAGGAGATGGAGGTTCTTGCAGTCCAAGCTGGCTATTCTTCTTCCAGGGACCAAGGGTGGTCTCCACCTTCGTCTGCCTTGCCTGATGCTGATCTCCAGGCTTGGCGCATTCCTTCACTGCTCCAATTATCATAGAACCCCGATCTGTATTTAATTTATGTCCTGCCAACTGAAAATCTGTCTAAGTCACAGGACTACCCACTGAATGATTCCTTTGCGAACATATGCAAGTTAGTAGGGGCAAGAACACTGCTAATTGGCTGTCAGTGGTCACATGGTGGCCCTTGTCTCACTCCTCCCCTCTATGTACCCTCCCTCCACTTACTCTCACCTCAGCTGACGTCTTAAAGTATAGCTTAAGGGGAAGCTTTTATAAAAAAATATGTGGATAGAGTGGAGAGGGATTAGAATGCTTGTCAGTTTTTATTGCTGTCTGTACCCCTGTTAACCACTTGCCGACCGGCTCACGCCAATATACATCTGCAAAGTGGCATGGGTGCGCAAAACGACGTACCCATACGCCGCTGTGTCATCCGAGGCTAGCTGGTGCGCGCCTGCCGCAGGAGGGTGCCCGTGGCCCGCGATCGTGGCACGGAGAGGCAGAATGAGGAGATGCCTGTACTGCACTGTTATCAGCTGACAAGATGTCTAGCAAGATTAACAGATATTTTTTGCTCTTCTCAAACGGGTATAATACACTTTTTTAATAGTAAGTGTATGTAACAGATCAAGAAGAACCACTAAGTGAGATTCAGTGTTGGGCCCAGTTCTCATTATTGCATAGCGGGAACAAGTGTTTTTGACATGCGATTCTACGTGTCGCTTAGACCTGTGTGCATTTGTTGCCTGAAAAGAAGCTCCTGCTCCCTTTATGGGCAACGATCTTCACGTGATTTGTGAAGGCGCACAATTGCATCGCGTTCGGGGTGCCATTGAAGGATAATGGCACTCAAATGCGTGCAGCGATTGCCATGCGATTAGGGATCACGATTCTGCCCATGATCCCAAATTCTGAAATGTGAATGGGGCTTTAGGGTTTGTATACACTTTAATCAGTTTTTTTTTTTTTGTGTTTAGTCCTGAGAAAAATTAATATACAGACACACACTTCACATGC